>NC_090730.1:94631238-94636238 GCF_036898095.1 Palaemon carinicauda
CTAGTTTTGCCGTAACTTACTCATATTTTGTCATTTTATTTTCCCCTTTAAGCAAACGAGTCTGTTAACTATAAAAAACGAAGCAAAATTATAAAGCTGATGGACTTTCATGTATGGGTAAATGAATACATAATATTTAAATAAAACAAACTAAACATATAAAGAAATACAATAGTAATTATGAAATAATAAACGAATAAATTTAAGATATACAAAAGGGAAAATAAGTAAATAGCTGAATAGTTAAATAGATAAATAAATGAATTAACACATTTATAGATAAATGCAAACAAAAATGAATGAAAAAATAAGTAATTAAATGAATATATAAAATGTAAAAAATTAATGGATAAGTAAATAAACTGATTGATTGATAAATAGATTAGTTAATGAATAAATAAATCAACGTGATGAAATCAGTAACTGATTAGTTGATAAGCAAATAAAAAAAAACAATAAATATAATATATTTATATATCTAGCCACTGATAGTGTTAAACTATTATTCATAATTTTTTTCCACGCATTACATTTTATTATACAATGTACTTGCAATAGTTCCAATATTTTACCTACATTTCCTAGAAACATCGTACAAAACCGAGATGTCACCTCCCCATCTCACTGTCAATTTACACTCGTACACGTTCAGTACCTGTCCGTTTTCCAGTCCTGAGCTCCGTTGGCGCACAGTGAATGAGCGTGACCAGTTGCCAGATGCTTAATAACAATGCATCACCAATTTACAGTAAAATTTTGACTTTTGCTTGATACTCAGGGTCTCAGATTACGTGATGCTTAAAACTAAATGTCAGTATACATACTTTCAAATTTATCTGGTATTTAAATAACAATTAATTGATATTTTATCTATCTGATTATCAATATGGCATTTACTATCAGCAGTCCAAGACGGCACATGAGTCGAGTTAGTCAACGGTGAGTCTTTCCTCAGTCACAGCTGCCTCGTGTGTGTTTAGGGACAATTTTTGATAGCAAGCTATATACATATTAAGCAACAGGAGCGATGGATAATTCGTAGGACTGCAAACAAGGAAGGAACATCAGATACTGACAACAGTGTCTCAGAAACAACTGATGAGATTCCTTCCGAACTACCATCTACCAGTTCTACTTCAAATATAGATAAAAGGCAAGACAAACGTAAGGGTAAGACCTCCCAGTATGACCAATCATCCAAACCCAAACTTCGGAAATATCAAGCAGAATTTATAAAATTCGGATTCACTAGTTTTACCATTGATAAGATGCAGTACCCCAATGTGTTATGTGCTCAGAAGTACTTGCAAATGAAAGCTTAAAGCCTGTGAAAATGAAAAGGCATTTGCAAAGCAAGCATCCTTCTCATGCTGATAAACAATAGAATTTTTCCGTCGAAAGGAGGGAGAGTTGCAGGGTCAAAAACAAGTGCTAGCTCAGAAAACCACCACCTTCTGCCAAAGCTCAGATGGCATCATTTGAGGTAGCATACCTAATTGCACAGTCCAAGCAGCCACATACCATTGGGGAAACCCTCATGAAACCTGGTGTAGTGACTATGAGTCGGATTATGCATGGTAATAAGATGGCCCGTGAGCTGGAAACAGTCCCGCTGTCTAACGACACCATTACTCGACGAATTAAGGACATTTCAAATGACATTAAGTGTCAGCTGATTGAGAGGGTTAAGGGAAAGAAGTATGCTTTGCAGCTAGATGAGTCGACAGACATATCAAATTCTGCACAATTACTTGCATTCATTAGATACAGTTTTGGTGGAAAACTTCAAGAAGACATGCTTTTTTGCACTGTACTAGAGGGGACCTGTACAGGTAGTGACATTTTCACAAAGCTAGACACCAAACATACAAAAGGAGGGCTTGTCTTGGGACCAGTGTGTTGGTGTGTTGCACAGACGGTGCTGGGGCAATGTTGGGTAAGAGGAAAGGACTTAAAGCAAAGTTTTACAAGTGGCACCTCACATAAATTTTACACATTGTATTATTCACAGGGAAGCTCTTGCTAGCAAAGCACTCAATCCAGAGTTAAGCAGTGTTCTTCAAACTGCGATTAAAATAGTAAATTACATCAAAACCCGTCCCATAAATGCCAGGCTGTTCTCCACATTCTGCAATGAGATGGGCTCGGAGCATGAAGCACTGTTGTTCCACACAGAAGTCAGGTGGCTGTCCCGAGGCAAAGTTCTCAGCCGCTTGTACGAACTACGAGATGAGGTGCGCCTGTTCCTGATCAAATCTGAGTCCCAACTTGCTGACTATCTGACTGACCCTGACTGGTTAGCAAGTCTAGCATATTTGTCTTGTATATTCGAAAGACTTAATCTGCTGACTTTATCACTACAAGGCCCAAACACGAACATCTTGATTCTTTCTGACAAAATTGATGCATTTACAAGGAAGCTGGAACGATGGGCTGTGCGAGTTGATGGGGGCAGTGTTGAAATGTTTTCTGAGGTGGAAGAATTTATGGCGGAGAATGAATTAAGCGTCGATAACGTGAAGGTAATGATCACGACTCACCTACAAGGTCTTGTGGACCACTTCAAGAAATACTTCCCAAAAGAGACCACCCCACAACAATATGACTGGATACGGCAACCATTTACTGCTACAGGGGATCACTTATCATCCGACATGGAGGATGAGCTGCTGGAGCTCTCCAGTGATCGGACTTTACAGGCATCGTTTGGCTCAACCACACTGGATGAGTTCTGGATTTCAATTGCAAGGGACATATCCACGATTATCCATGGCAGCAATGGATGTATTACTTCCTTTGGATCACCTATTCATGTGAAAAGACTTTTTCGGCACTGACTTATATAAAAAACAAATACCGATCAAGACTCAGGGTGGAGGATGATCTCCGAGTTGCCATCTCTGGTATCAAACCCAGGATGGAGTTACTGTGCTCAAAAAAGCAGGCCCATGTATCTCACTAATTGATGTTAGTTATTCATGATAAACTTAGGCCTGTGTAAATACTGTTTTCACTGTGGAATAGGGATATAATTAACTAATCACTGCTAGTGGAGCCCATAGTGGGCCTAAATATTGATCATTGTCATTAAACTTCCATGAATATTGTACTTTTATTTTACAGTTACTAAATAAGTAATTATTTCACAAGAAATTCATACAGTTCTTCTAAAGCCAAAAAAAAAGAAAAAAAAAATATTATCAGACATAATTTCCAAAATTTTCCAAAATATTGATTTGAAACCAAAATGGTATGAAATAGCTTTGAGTCTACTGGATGTTTGTTGTGGGTATACTGTCTCATATGAGAATTATAGATCATTAGCTGATTTTAGGTTTCAGCAAATTTGTAATATCAGCACCCAAGTCAAACGCTATAATTATTTTGTTAATCATTTAAGCCAGCCTGAATATCTAAATTTTGGTATAAAGATACCAGTAATTTTTTCTTTATTGTGCTAAAGTTTACAAACACTGACATAATTTATGCTATCTGCAGTAGCTTTCTTCAACAAAGGTATACTTCTAATTTCATACTTATTTTTTCTCTTGAAGCAATTAGCAAAGTGTGAGTGCCTGTACGGATTTAACATTAATTCTATAAATTTAAATAGACTGTATTGCTTTGCCTATTTTGTCTTTAAAGATTGTGATTTTTTCTACAAGTAATAAATTAGTTAACTCTATAATGCGTATATTTTTTGCATTTATCTTATTATGTTTGTTGTTATTATGTTCTTATGATTCGGGGCATAGGCATGTACTGTGTGTGTGTGTGTGGTGTGGTGTGTCAGAAGCACTTCGGGGAAAGGCGAGGGTCACATGCCTCTAGCAATATCGTTTGGGGGGTCGCGGGCTGAAAGTTTGAGAACCACTGTTGTAACTAGTTTACCTATAGTCTAGTGAAGGATCAGTTAATACTTATACTGAAAATTTACGACAAACATCTCAAAGCTACATGTGAGGAATTGAAGTTTAAACATTCAATTAAATGTAACAATATCTAATCTGATTCTATGTTAAAGTAGTTGAACTTGGATTCAGTTACAAGTTTTTGCTAATTTATTAACGGGTTTCATAAAATTTAGAAAAGCACATTGAAGTTTTTGCAAAGAAGGTGATGATTTTAGGAGTTCCTGTTTTCATGCTGTCAGTATATTTTCCGCAAAATGGATAATCAAAGTTGAGAAATGCTACACATTTTTCCCTGAAGGAGCTTGCGTTAACTTGCCAGACATTTTTAATCTATTCCATACCATGGATCCCACTTCCTTACTGCCAAGGTCAATGACGCTTCTGAACCCTCCTAACGATAAACATTCAAAACATTCGCAGTTCCCTAAATTTTTGAAAAAAATATTTATTTCATCGTCAATGGGAATTGGGATAAGCAACTTACTGCTAAGGACAGCTTTAAAGCAAGAGCCATATTCGGCATTATAGTCAAGAATATTCCATAACACCAATCCACGGTTACTGTATACAGATTTTTTTGGAATATTTTGCCTTAGCTCTTGTGGTCTTTTAAGGCCTTAGAGTTTAGGCCAATGTTTAGCATAAGGCTCATTTAGCCAACCCATTTCCATAACTTTGCTTTTTAAACAGGGTCCTCATTATTTTAGAATTTCTTATGCTATACACAATTCTTTAAATGAGGTACATTTACACTCCATCGCAGAGGTACCCTTTTAGTTCGGAAAATTTTCCTACAAGTTGAGTGATTGAAAGTATTTTGTCCGAATAGCATCATCGTTTTCAAATAATCATCAAGCAATGTGAATTGAAACTTATTCACTAACCTAAATTTCTCCCTAAGATATATGTTTTGACAATAAATAATGTTAATGAAAAAATATACTGTAATGTATTTTAGTAACAACACTACCAACCGAAGTCTACGACAGGAGATTGTTTTCGGATGCAGGCTGCAAAATCAATTTATAATTATTCACGTATTCTAACCACAATTGTGATAGATTACACTCAGCATAGGAATAACAC
>NC_090730.1:94641238-94643738 GCF_036898095.1 Palaemon carinicauda
TTCTGTTCTGCATGCATAAGGATGTGAGCCAGTTTTGCCATGCATGTCACGTTTGTCAGATAGCTGGAAAGCATAATGAGTGCATCAAGAAAGCTCCCTTACGCCCGATTGAAGTGTAAGGAGAACCCTTCAGCTATGTAATGATCAACATTGTGGGACCATTACCAAGATTGATTGATTGATTGATTTAAAGTTTTCAGGCATCATCCATTAGAACGAAGACATGTCACAAATATAGGTTAACCTTGATGTGTCCAGTTACGAGATACCCAGAAGCCATAGCCATCATGAACATCAGCGCCAAAAGAATCCCCGAGAATTTACTACGCTTTTTTTACTAAGTGTGGTATTCCAGAAATCATTCAGGGTGACCGAGGAACAAATTTCACATCAAAACTGTTTCAGGATGTGATGAAACTGTTGGAGATTAAACAACAACTATCTATTGCTTATCACCCAGACACCCAATGTGCATTAGAGAAATTTCATTAAACCATGAAGAGTATGTTAACAAAGTACTGCAATGAAACAGGAAATGAATGTGACATCAGACTACCGTTGATGGTATTTGAAGTACGCAATGCTTATCAAGAAAGCATGTGATGTAGACTGAATGAAATGGTGTTTGGACAAGAAGTAAGAGGAGCGATCAAAATGTTGGTAGAAAAAAGGAAGGATTGATAGGAAACGGATGGAGAATATTACAAGAATTTGAGGAAAAGGATTGGCGAGATTAGGAAATTTTCCCTAGAAAACCTGAAAATGAGTCAAGGTAAAATGAGGAAAAGGTTTGATATGAAAAGTAAGGATAGACAGTTTGCGGTAGGACAACACGTGTTGGTTTTCTTACTAATAAGGAGATTCCCACTCAACAACAAGTTCCATGGACCATTCAGGATTTTGAAGATCAGTGACTTGACCTACGTTATTGGAACCCAAGGAAGAAGGAAAAGCCAAAGCAAGGTACATGTTAACCTACTGAAACTATACTTAAGTAAAAACGAGACCGAAGCTTCACAGGTGTGTTTGGCACAAACCATTCAATCCATGGAAGACGATGACGTATATGAGGTAAGGGCGGAAAGCAAAGTGAATAATTCGTCCATCATTCGGAACTTGAAAGAAAAACTTACTCATCTGAACCAGGAGCAGCAAGAGGAATTAAGCTGATTGATTGGAAATTTCCCTAAGACTGTCTCGGACGTTCCAAAACGAACCAACTTGATAAAGCATGAGATACACCTCGGAAAGACCGTTCAAACTAGGCACTTATCGCCTGCTGCTGTATCACCGAGAAGTCATGAGATAAGAAGTCGACTATTTGTTACAAAACAGATTGGCCAAACAAAGTTCTAGCCCTTACAGTTGTTTGCTCGTAAAAAAAACCAGACGGATCTTTCAGGATGTGTATGGACTCCCAGAAGTTGAGTTCGATCTGTGTGGGTAATAATTAGCCATTGCCATTCATAGACAAAGTAATCGACAATATCAGACAAGCGATGTTCGTCTCCAAGATCAACTTGTTCCTTTGGATGATAAAGCAAAATATTTATCATCTTTTATAACCCTGTTTGGATTATATCAATACACTGCCATGCCATTGGGTCTAATGAACGCACCTGCTACCTGTCAATAAGTGATGGATAACCTTCTAGTTTTGATTGAAGGAGTAAGCGTATATCTCGATGATATTGTGATATATTCATCGACTTGGGAAGAACATCTCCGAAGCTTGAAGAAGGTATTTCAAAAGCTACAAGAAGTTAGAAGAGGACAAACCACCACTGTAGCTGCTAACATCGAAGGAATAAGGAAAGCCTCACCTTCCACAACGAGGAAGCAATTACAAAATTTTTAGGGATGGCAGCATTCTACCGATGTTTTTGCCCGAACTTTTAGGCTGTAGTCGCTCCCTTGATAGATTTACCTAGTCCCAAGAAAAAATTTGTATGGACAAGCGAGTGCCAGAAATCCTTCAACAGGATAAAGGCCATATGAATTTCAAAACTGATACAGCAAGCACCTGATTTCAACAAAGAATTCCATATCCAAGTGGATGCATTGGATAATGGAATTGAAGCTGTCCTATTAAAAGAAGACAAGGAAGGAATTCTTCGCCCTGTTTGTTTCATGTCGTCAAAGTTGATGGAGAATCAACGAGCCTACTCAACAGTCAAAAGAGAATTGCTTGTACTAGTCACAGCAATAAGCAAGTTTGAAGATTACGTGAACAGACAACAGAACGAGGAAATTACAGTTTGCTCGGATCCCAATCCTTTAACTTTTGTTAATAATATGAAGAATAATAATCAAAGGTTATCTAGGTGGTCATTATGTTTGCAACCATATTATTATAATGTAAAGCAAAAATAAGTTAAAGATAGCTTAGTTGCAAGTTATTTATCTCGGGCTGAATCGGTTGATTCAGGCCCGGGATAAATAATCTTTTTTTGGGGGGTGCTGTCTCACGAAAGTGGTCTACCATAAGAGTGGATATTGC
>NC_090730.1:94646238-94651238 GCF_036898095.1 Palaemon carinicauda
ATGAGTCAATATGGATTAATATCAACACAACATGGTGTTCAAACAGAAATAAATTTCTACCTCATACCTGGGATCGAACGCTAGCCCCTGCTAATGAAAGGCCAGGTCGAAACCAACCATGTCACGAGAGCCCATAAAAGATATTGTAACCTGACCGCTACCAGCTGTCCGAGGATTTACCTGGCGAGACATCAGTCTCTTACCAGCGAGTTTTACCCAATATCCCGGGCCGCCACGTGACACAATTGGTAGTAATTCATTCCAATTACCCCTAATGAGTCAATATGGATTAATATCAACACAACATGGTGTTCAAACAGAAATAAATTTCTACCTCATACCTGGGATCGAACGCTAGCCCCTGCTAATGAAAGGCCAGGTGGAAACCAACCATGTCACGAGAGTCCATAAAAGATATTGGAACCTGACCGCTACCAGCTGTCCGAGGATTTACCTGGCGAGACATCAGTCTCTTACCAGCGAGTTTTACCCAATATCCCGGGCCGCCACGTGACACGGGATATTGGGTAAAACTCGCTGGTAAGAGACTGATGTCTCGCCAGGTAAATCCTCGGACAGCTGGTAGCGGTCAGGTTACAATATCTTTTATGGGCTCTCGTGACATGGTTGGTTTCGACCTGGCCTTTCATTAGCAGGGGCTAGCGTTCGATCCCAGGTATGAGGTAGAAATTTATTTCTGTTTGAACACCATGTTGTGTTGATATTAATCCATATTGACTCATTAGGGGTAATTGGAATGAATTACTACCAATTGTGTCACGTGGCGGCCCGGGATATTGGGTAAAACTCGCTGGTAAGAGACTGATGTCTTGCCAGGTAAATCCTCGGACAGCTGGTAGCGGTCAGGTTCCAATATCTTTTATGGGCTCTCGTGACATGGTTGGTTTCGACCTGGCCTTTCATTAGCAGGGGCTAGCGTTCGATCCCAGGTATGAGGTAGAAATTTATTTCTGTTTGAACACCATGTTGTGTTGATATTAATCCATATTGACTCATTAGGGGTAATTGGAATAAATTACTACCAATTGTGTCACGTGGCGGCCCGGGATATTGGGTAAAACTCGCTGGTAAGAGACTGATGTCTCGCCAGGTAAATCCTCGGACAGCTGGTAGCGGTCAGGTTCCAATATCTTTTATGGGCTCTCGTGACATGGTTGGTTTCGACCTGGCCTTTCATTAGCAGGGGCTAGCGTTTGATCCCAGGTATGAGGTAGAAATTTATTTCTGTTTGAACATCATGTTGTGTTGATATTAATCCATATTGACTCATTAGGGGTAATTGGAATGAATTACTACCAATTGTGTCACGTGGCGGCCCGGGATATTGGGTAAAACTCGCTGGTAAGAGACTGATGTCTCGCCAGATAAATCCTCGGACAGCTGGTAGCGGTCAGGTTCCAATATCTTTTATGGGCTCTCGTGACATGGTTGGTTTCGACCTGGCCTTTCATTAGCAGGGGCTAGCGTTCGATCCCAGGTATGAGGTAGAAATTTATTTCTGTTTGAACACCATGTTGTGTTGATATTAATCCATATTGACTCATTAGGGGTAATTGGAATGAATTACTACCAATTGTGTCACGTGGCGGCCCGGGATATTGGGTAAAACTCGCTGGTAAGAGACTGATGTCTCGCCAGGTAAATCCTCGGACAGCTGGTAGCGGTCAGGTTCCAATATCTTTTATGGGCTCTCGTGACATGGTTGGTTTCGACCTGGCCTTTCATTAGCAGGGGCTAGCGCTCGATCCCAGGTATGAAGTAGAAATTTATTTCTGTTTGAACACCATGTTGTGTTGATATTAATCCATATTGACTCATTAGGGGTAATTGGAATGAATTACTACCAATTGTGTCACGTGGCGGCCCGGGATATTGGGTAAAACTCGCTGGTAAGAGACTGATGTCTCGCCAGGTAAATCCTCGGACAGCTGGTAGCGGTCAGGTTCCAATATCTTTTATGGGCTCTCGTGACATGGTTGGTTTCGACCTGGCCTTTCATTAGCAGGGGCTAGCGTTCGATCCCAGGTATGAGGTAGAAATTTATTTCTGTTTGAACACCATGTTGTGTTGATATTAATCCATATTGACTCATTAGGGGTAATTGGTATGAATTACTACCAATTGTGTCACGTGGCGGCCCGGGATATTGGGTAAAACTCGCTGGTAAGAGACTGATGTCTCGCCAGGTAAATCCTCGGACAGCTGGTAGCGGTCAGGTTCCAATATCTTTTATGGGCTCTCGTGACATGGTTGGTTTCGACCTGGCCTTTCATTAGCAGGGGCTAGCGTTTGATCCCAGGTATGAGGTAGAAATTTATTTCTGTTTGAACACCATGTTGTGTTGATATTAATCCATATTGACTCATTAGGGGTAATTGGAATGAATTACTACCAATTGTGTCACGTGGCGGCCCGGGATATTGGGTAAAACTCGCTGGAAAGAGACTGATGTCTCGCCAGATAAATCCTCGGACAGCTGGTAGCGGTCAGGTTCCAATATCTTTTATGGGCTCTCGTGACATGGTTGGTTTCGACCTGGCCTTTCATTAGCAGGGGCTAGCGTTCGATCCCAGGTATGAGGTAGAAATTTATTTCTGTTTGAACACCATGTTGTGTTGATATTAATCCATATTGACTCATTAGGGGTAATTGGAATGAATTACTACCAATTGTGTCACGTGGCGGCCCGGGATATTGGGTAAAACTCGCTGGTAAGAGACTGATGTCTCGCCAGGTAAATCCTCGGACAGCTGGTAGCGGTCAGGTTCCAATATCTTTTATGGGCTCTCGTGACATGGTTGGTTTCGACCTGGCCTTTCATTAGCAGGGGCTAGCGTTCGATCCCAGGTATGAAGTAGAAATTTATTTCTGTTTGAACACCATGTTGTGTTGATATTAATCCATATTGACTCATTAGGGGTAATTGGAATGAATTACTACCAATTGTGTCACGTGGCGGCCCGGGATATTGGGTAAAACTCGCTGGTAAGAGACTGATGTCTCGCCAGGTAAATCCTCGGACAGCTGGTAGCGGTCAGGTTCCAATATCTTATATGGGCTCTCGTGACATGGTTGGTTTCGACCTGGCCTTTCATTAGCAGGGGCTAGCGTTCGATCCCAGGTATGAGGTAGAAATTTATTTCTGTTTGAACACCATGTTGTGTTGATATTAATCCATATTGACTCATTAGGGGTAATTGGAATGAATTACTACCAATTGTGTCACGTGGCGGCCCGGGATATTGGGTAAAACTCGCTGGTAAGAGACTGATGTCTCGCCAGGTAAATCCTCGGACAGCTGGTAGCGGTCAGGTTCCAATATCTTTTATGGGCTCTCGTGACATGGTTGGTTTCGACCTGGCCTTTCATTAGCAGGGGCTAGCGTTCGATCCCAGGTATGAGGTAGAAATTTATTTCTGTTTGAACACCATGTTGTGTTGATATTAATCCATATTGACTCATTAGGGGTAATTGGAATGAATTACTACCAATTGTGTCACGTGGCGGCCCGGGATATTGGGTAAAACTCGCTGGTAAGAGACTGATGTCTCGCCAGGTAAATCCTCGGACAGCTGGTAGCGGTCAGGTTCCAATATCTTTTATGGGCTCTCGTGACATGGTTGGTTTCGACCTGGCCTTTCATTAGCAGGGGCTAGCGTTCGATCCCAGGTATGAGGTAGAAATTTATTTCTGTTTGAACACCATGTTGTGTTGATATTAATCCATATTGACTCATTAGGGGTAATTGGAATGAATTACTACCAATTGTGTCACGTGGCGTCCCGGGATATTGGGTAAAACTCGCTGGTAAGAGACTGATGTCTCGCCAGGTAAATCCTCGGACAGCTGGTAGCGGTCAG
Organism: Palaemon carinicauda; assembly: GCF_036898095.1. Lineage (NCBI taxonomy): Eukaryota > Metazoa > Arthropoda > Malacostraca > Decapoda > Palaemonidae > Palaemon > Palaemon carinicauda. The sequence goes on from NC_090730.1 coordinate 94,650,120, forward strand.
GTTCCAATATCTTTTATGGGCTCTCGTGACATGGTTGGTTTCGACCTGGCCTTTCATTAGCAGGGGCTAGCGTTCGATCCCAGGTATGAGGTAGAAATTTATTTCTGTTTGAACACCATGTTGTGTTGATATTAATCCATATTGACTCATTAGGGGATATTGGAATGAATTACTACCAATTGTGTCACGTGGCGGCCCGGGATATTGGGTAAAACTCGCTGGTAAGAGACTGATGTCTTGCCAGGTAAATCCTCGGACAGCTGGTAGCGGTCAGGTTCCAATATCTTTTATGGGCTCTCGTGACATGGTTGGTTTCGACCTGGCCTTTCATTAGCAGGGGCTAGCGTTCGATTCCAGGTATGAGGTAGAAATTTATTTCTGTTTGAACACCATGTTGTGTTGATATTAATCCATATTGACTCATTAGGGGTAATTGGAATGAATTACTACCAATTGTGTCACGTGGCGGCCCGGGATATTGGGTAAAACTCGCTGGTAAGAGACTGATGTCTCGCCAGGTAAATCCTCGGACAGCTGGTAGCGGTCAGGTTCCAATATCTTTTATGGGCTCTCGTGACATGGTTGGTTTCGACCTGGCCTTTCATTAGCAGGGGCTAGCGTTCGATCCCAGGTATGAGGTAGAAATTTATTTCTGTTTGAACACCATGTTGTGTTGATATTAATCCATATTGACTCATTAGGGGTAATTGGAATGAATTACTACCAATTTTGTCACGCGGCGGCCCGGGATATTGGGTAAAACTCGCTGGTAAGAGACTGATGTCTCGCCAGGTAAATCCTCGGACAGCTGGTAGCGGTCAGGTTCCAATATCTTTTATGGGCTCTCGTGACATGGTTGGTTTCGACCTGGCCTTTCATTAGCAGGGGCTAGCGTTCCATCCCAGGTATGAGGTAGAAATTTATTTCTGTTTGAACACCATGTTGTGTTGATATTAATCCATATTGACTCATTAGGGGTAATTGGAATGAATTACTACCAATTGTGTCACGTGGCGGCCTGGGATATTGGGTAAAACTCGCTGGTAAGAGACTGATGTCTCGCCAGGTAAATCCTCGGACAGCTGGTAGCGGTCAGGTTCCAATATCTTTTATGGGCTC
>NC_090730.1:94658738-94676238 GCF_036898095.1 Palaemon carinicauda
ACGGCCTGCCAATATAAAAAAGAAAAACACTTATGAACACTCCTAACTAACTGAACTATCGCACTATAATCAAAGATAAATAATAAATTGTTACTATCAAACACAATCACTACAAGCAAAGATAAACAAAACTGTACTTACTTAGAAAATCAAAAAAACACTTCCACGCTGGTCGAAAAATAATGGTAAAATAGTTATCCAGCACTCACTACTGCCTCTTGCTGCAGTCAAATAAAAAAAGCATTCGCTCCGAAACATTCACCACTGTCGTAACCTAACTAAAAACATAAACAAACAATCTCATTTGTACCAACAGTCTTTCCCACTACAAACAATCATTCGCTAACTACCACTTGTTCTTCGGCCCGCACCGTGGACACACAAACACACAAACACACATACACACACAAACACACACACACACACTCTCGTGCGATTTAGCAAAACTAAAGCAAAGGAAATTCTCTCTCTCTCTCTCTCTCTCTCTCTCTCTCTCTCTCTGGACTTGGCAAAAGTAAATAAACAAAAAAATAAAACAAAAATTAATCCTCCACATTCCTCCCCCCTTACTTTGCCAAATCCTACTCACACAAAACTTACAATATTTTTTTCATTACCCAGTCGCAGTTGGGAACGGGACCTCTACTCCGAGTAACTGGGCCTCCATATACTCTCTCATTCACTTCTTCCTTATCACCATCATTCGCTACATCAACACTATTCCTATCCAAATCCCTATCATCTAATATATCATGTACAATCATATCTACCTCGTTCTCATCTGGCCCTAAAATTACACTCATTTCTGTAAACAGTTCATCCATTTCACCAAAAACATTCTCAACTTTAGCAAAAGATTCATTCATACTACTAATCATTCTCCTATATCTCACTCTCGCATTCGTCATCCTTTCTTTTACATCACCTAAGGAAAAGCCACACACACTATAGGTATCATTCATACCATGACTCATTTGTATTAATACATTTATCCTCCACACTCACTTGTACATTTACACCCTTGTCATACTTATTCGTATTCTTACCTATACCTATAAATTTCCCTTGCACGTTCTCCTCACTTAAAACTTTCAAACGCCTCTTTTTCCTATATTCAACTAACACTAATTGTTTATTTTCCAGCCCTAATTTCTCATGCATATTAGGTTCATACTTGCTCATTTCCAACCAATTACTCATCCCATTCTCACAAACATTGATCCTATTCCTTCCACACACACAGGAGGACTCACCCAGCTGAACCCTCTTACACTCTAGTTTCCCGAACATCCTGGCTGACTTACTCCCTTCTTCCTACATACCTTAGCTACATGCCCATCTGCACCACATTCAGTACACTTACCCCGCGGCTCCTTGCACATTCTAGCATAATGACCACCCTTACCACAATTACCACAAATCACATTCATACGATTACTACGACATCCACTCGCTACATGCCCAGTCATACCACACCGATAACATTTTACCCCTTTCTTTTTCTTACACTCGCTAATTCTATGCCCCACCTCACCACATCCAAAACAAGCACCTAGAGCCCATCTACATTCATTCTTCTTATGTCCTATTTTCCCACATCTATAACACTTCTCTTTACGGATACAACTACCTGACCTACCTCGCTTCGCACTAGCACTCCTATCCCTCCAAACCTGATTCCCTTGCCTAAACCCATCAATTGTCCTTACAGGTATTCCCACATTACTCGCCCTAACACTCCTATCTACTACCTGATCATCTATCCTCATTGGCCCTCTCAAAATTGCATCCTTATAACTACCAAATTCTATTACACTTTCTTCCATTCCAGTTCTTACACTCACAGATTTACTTTCTTTCATGCACCTATCTAACTCATAATCCTCAACTATCTCTAGTATATCATCCCATGTCAATCTCTCTTGCGTCCACCTCATTTTCTCCTTGCGTTTCAAATTAATAAACTCAGCAACATTCTCAGGCACAGTAGCCAAAAACTTCCTCATTAACTCCTTATTCTCATTTATACCTTCATCCCCATATTTCTTCCTAGCTAAAGTTTCCAACCTACATACATACATCGATATCGCTTCTCCTGCATTCATCCGTGCTTCATCAAAATCATTCTTACGCTTATACTTAACACTCCCTTTCATACGTTTTACCTGCTCAATTATTCTCTTTTTCACACTTTCATAATCAACGTCCCCTACACTCATTATCACTCCATACATCGTCAACAAATACCCAGTCAAATATTCTCCTAACTCCCTAGCCCAAACTCTTTTACTATCACCATACTTATCCTGACAATACCTCTCATACTCCTTGAAAAACTCGTATACATACCTACTACTATGCTCATTGAACCTTTCATACCGAGGTACCTCTCTCATAAACGCAGTCTTACACACATCACGTTCATTCTCACTGCTATCATCACTGCTACCTTCCTTCTTGTTTCCTACTTCCTCGCTAGAATATAAGGAATCTAATTCCACAGTCATACTCCTATCCTTGATCATACTCTTCCTAGCCCTTTTCTTACTCGCCACTTTCACCCATTCACGATCGTCCTTGCTATCAGCCTGATACTTTTTCTTCCCTTTCTTCACATCACTTTTACCTTTCTTCTCATGATTCCTATCACATTTCTGTTCATCCTTACTATGCCTTATTCCCTTATCTTCAATCTCACTATTACTATTACTATTACTATCACTATCACTTCCTTTCCCATTATCACTAACCTTAGCCTTCTCATCCACTATCAACCCATTACCTGAAGCTAAGGACACTTCTCCGACTGCACTTTCACCCATTATAGTTTCATCATCCCCATGACTTGCCCCATCATAGCTTCCAATCGGTTCTCCATTGGTTCCTCATTCTCTTTTATCCTCATCTCAACACATTCTTCCACTCTCTCTACAGTTCCCTTCAACTCCCTAAGCTCCTTCTGCATCGCCTCATTCTCCCAGTGCAACCTCTCATTCTCTACTAGCAACCTCTCCTCACGCTCCTTACTCAGCCGCAATTCCTCCTTCAAAACCCTTAATTGCTCCTCCATTTTTCAGTCTTAATTCTAAATTCATATCCTATCAGTCCTTCGTCAAAGAGTCCAGCTATCAGTCCCGCCTCAGCAGTCCCTGTTCGGGCGCCAAAATAATGTGGCGGGATGTTGAAAAACAGCCCCTACACCCTTGAATCACTCAAACAGACAATTGTCCCACAACACAAACTTTCCCCTTACTTTATCAACTGGACTCTTGGACAGAAGGAAAATTGAAACAAAACATAACCTTTCTAACTATATTCCTTAAAACTAAATTATCACTTAATTCTAGAATCATAACAACCAAACTTGAGATATTAATATAAACGACACAAAAAACCTTAATCATACAAAAGAAATAAAACTGCCAAATTCATATAAACCCGGATGCACCACAACCAAATATGTTTATAATTGTTTATTTATTAATGCGAAAACTGTCTCCGCACACAACCCGATCAATCCTTGGCACAGCCACCAATCTGTGGCAAACGGAACTATATTCAGTTACAGTCAATTTAACTAAACAGTCAATTAGTTGCCATCATCATCATCATTATCATCATCATCATTATCATCATCATCATCATCATCAATCAGAATCTCAAATAACAGGCCAGGTCATCAACGGTTGTGCAGTCAAAAGAGCAGTCCAAACAATATTAAGTACAGGCCAGGTCATCAACAACAAATCCACTTTCTAAATTCGTATCTCTCCAAAGGAGTTAGCCTCACCAAGGAGGAATCACGGCCTGCCAATATGAAAAAGAAAAACACTTATGAACACTCCTAACTAACTGAACTATCGCACTATAATCAAAGATAAATAATAAATTGTTCCTATCATTCACAATCACTACTAGCAAAGATAAACAAAACTGTACTTACTTAGAAAATCAAAAAACACTTCCACGCTGGTCGAAAAATAATGGTAAAAAAGTTATCCAGCACTCACTACTGCCTCTTGCTGCAGTCAAATAAAAAAAGCATTCGCTCCGAAACATTCACCACTGTCGTAACCTAACTAAAAACATAAACAAACAATCTCATTTGTACCAACAGTCTTTCCCACTACAAACAATCATTCGCTAACTACCACTTGTTCTTCGGCGCGCACCGCGGACACACAAACACACAAACACACATACACACACACAAACACACACACACACACGCGCGATTTAGCAAAACTAAAGCAAAGGAAATTCTCTCTCTCTCTCTCTCTCTCTCTCTCTCTCTCTCTCTGGATTTGGCAAAAGAAAATAAACAAAAAAAATAAAACAAAATTTAATCCTCCACAAGGTTTTTATTTTTCAATAAATCGGAGCAACAATTTCATTCCTCTTATTTCCTATCATAATTAAATTACCTCCAATCGATTTAGAATTGCATTTGTAACTAGCATCGCCAAGTCCATAAATTTTTAGATCTTCCGTTCTTCCAGTTCTCTGGAATTGCATTTTGCTTTCTTTTGATTTAATTTTCTTCCCTATTATGTTTATGTACTTTAAATCTCCTATTGTACCATCTTCCTTTTTTCATAGACATTTTGAGAGCTACAATCGCCAAATCAGGCCTGACATTTTCTGCCAGCCACTGAATCTTCCCGGTAAACTTTTGAAAAACTTTATACTCAGTTTCTGTAAGCGGTTCGTCGTTTCTAGCCTTTCTTATATCTTTGATGTCTTCAATAGATTGAGCATAATCATCCATACTCAGTTCTATTCCCTCTTTCATCTTTATATTATCGATTCCTGTGAATCTAAATACTGCTGATTCCACCTCAGAAATTATGAAATTTTCTTTAAGGAGATTATTATTTGATAAAACAAATTCTTTGCTTCCAGCAACCGCAAAATCATTGACATGACACAATATCATGCCCCGTAATGATTCAACATCATGCAAATGATAAAATGCACTATCGCCTTGCAATGTCTTCACACCACGTCCTTTAAAAATCTTGTCTATCTTAAGCCAAAATTTTCTTCCTGCATCTGCAAGGCCATACATAGGTTTATTCAGTTTCCAGAGGATTCCTTCCTTTTTTCCCATCTTTTGGCAGCTCAACAAATAGGTCACGCTGTAGTTTCTCTGCCTGCAAGAAGGTGGCTGATATATCTACGCTTTCCAGCTCAAATCCCTCATTAGCTGCTACTGCTATAAATGTTTTTAAAGATTCTTTCAAGGCAGTTGGAGAATCTGATTTTTTTTCCTCAGTTTCCTGGAAACCTCGGGCAACTAACCTAGCTTTTATTTTAGTTTTCTGTCCATCTTGCCTCTCCTTTTCAGTTACACCCCATCTAGATCCGATTCTTTCTTGTCCTGTATCTTTAACTTCTTCAAATGCTTCATAATATTTAAAATTATCGATTTCTTTTTCTTTAGCCTTTATGACTTCAGTCTCAAGATGACGACTCTTTGGAACTTCTACTACATGAGTTGTTATTTCCTCTACCAAACACTCATCATTCGACACTTTCATCCAATACGATCCAGTATTGTCTAGTTCTATATTATCTTTTGTTTCTCTTTCTTCGCTTCCTTTCTCTTCTTCTTTCAGCAGATATTTCCATTCGTCAATGTCACATTCAAAGTGCACTTCTATAGTTTTACCTGATATTAGTTTTACTGGGCATTTAAAAATTTACTTTAAGTTAGGTTTGTTTACATCGACTACGTTTCCTTTGTGCTTTTTCCATTTTTAAAAGTCATGATTATATTTCTGTTTTTCTCTGGCCTCATTTCGGATGGAAAATGGTCTGTTTCAGTCATATTTTCATTGTCCTCTTCACTATTTTCTGGTTTCCTAAAATCTGAGATTTCTATTCCATTCTCTTCAGCATTTGACCTCTCCCCTTCAGATGTGCTTACATGTTCTGGCTCTTCCGTTACTACTAATTCTTTGTCTTCCTCATTATGATCTGACGTTCTTGGCGAGCCATAAAATTTTAAATGGCATGAGGCTACTTTTCGCATATATCTTTTTACCAAAATCCAAACACTTCTTCCTTCCATTTTTTCCACTGTTGCTAGACCAAACCATAGTTTTCCGCCTTTATGTTGGTAAAATACTTTTTCCCAACGAGTATAGAGATAATCATTAAACGCTGCATTTCTAGCATTTAAGGCTATTTTTAACTTCTCTCCATATTCTATTTCTCTATATTTTTTATTTACTTCCTTTTGTTTTTCAATGTGTCTTCTGACCGCTTCTGACTCTGAAATGACAGATTTAGCAGCAACGTTTCCGCTTGTTATTCCCGGAACTATCACTGCTTTTCCTGTGAGTAGATGTGATGGAGCATAGCCTTTTACTGTTACGTTAGTGTTATGACACCAAGCTGCTTCAGAGACTGCTTCTTCTAACTTAATTTCACTATTTTCTTCCATGATTTCTTTTTACTGTCAGATCGGCACTATAATGATTTCGCTCATTCAGACAGTTACTCCAAGGAGAATATGTTGGGCGAAACTTGATTGTGTTTCCCATTACAGACGCAAGACTTTCCATATCTCTATTTTGAAATTCTAAGCCAATGTCAGCCCAAAATCCTTCAGTAGGGTAACCGAATTTTTCACACCAATTACGAGCAATGGCGGTAAAAATGGTGCCAGCTTCCTTATTTCTCAAAGTAGTTCCTATTATAAATCGCGTGAAGGCATCCACCATCCAAATAATGTAGTCTCCCTTAACTTGTTTCAAGTCAACAGTGACGCTCTGATTGAATTCCATTACTGTTGGGATTGCTACTTTTGATGTGACTAGTGACTTTCTGTACTTTTTACAAGGTATACATTCCTTGATTACTTTCTTAATTGCATTTTTTGTTTGATTTGCTATCAATCCAGCTAACGTAAACAAATGTAAGAGCTGAGTTTCTCACTTATGACCAGAAACTAGATGTACTTTTTTTACTCTTTTGTACTCCGAAACTTCTTTGTTGTTCTCAAGTTTCTTGACGAACATTACAATTTCTTCATCGCCATATTCTTTGTTAGTTTCCAAAACGACAGAAAGATGATTATCTTCTGTATTTTTTAGGTCTATTTCCAGGTGTGGCACTAAACTGTTGATTGTGAGTCTCTCTTTTCCTTCCTCAAAATCCTAAGATGCACCCCATTTCTGAAGTTGTTCCTTGGAGCAAAAAAGGGAAGATTAGATTAAATAGCATGTATCTGTACCCTTAATCTGTTGAACTCGGTTCCCTCTTGTTTTCCTTTAATTAGCAATGGGATTTCATACATCTTCTGACACATAAGTTTTGCTTGGTCGAATTTGAACTTTTTATTCGCTATTGTTTTAATTTTAACTTGTCCTTTTGCAAAATTATTTTTATTTATATACGCTTCAATCCATTTAATTCCAGCAATGTTTTCGAATGCACCAGAATCGATTATCATTTCAGATTCGTTTACTTCATCGGTAAAAAAGGTTTCGGAAAATTCTACTTCTACTCTCTCGTCTTCTAGACTCACAAATCTGATGTTGATTGCCTTTCTTGATACAGCATTCATTTCTGCACTTTTTTTTCTAGATTCTAATCTCTATTTCCTTCTATCGTTCCAGGGGCAGTTTTTCTCTTTCCTTTGGGTTGCCTTCTCTGATTCTTCTTGCATTCTCAATGACTCTCTTCGATTTTGACTTTTTTCTCTTGAACGAGAATATGGCCTATTATAATAATTCAATATCTGATTCCTGTCTCTTGACCGAGAATACATTCTTCTATCTTGATATCTGTCTCTTGACTTAGATATGGATCTCTGTCTCTTCGTAAAACATATATCCAACTCGCTTTCGTTCCCCTGATTTTTAGTTTTCAGCTCTTTGAACCCCTTCTACACAAATCTGTTGTCGCATCATCGTCTACATTTTAGGTAACTTTTTGATCGTACTGTAGTGATCATTTTAGACTTATCTAAAAATAAAACGGTTGTCAATAACCTTCACTGTGATCCAAAATTTGCTCTACTTAATTTTGCCAAAGGTTATCGTATCTTGTAAGATAATCCTCGCTAGATTCTCTATCTTTTTGTTCGAAAGTTTGGACTTCATATACAAGTTCAGACATTTTTCTATGATGGTTTTCTCAAATTTATCTCTAAGCAGGTTTATCACCTCTTCAATGACAATAGCACTATTAATGTACACTTTCTCAATATGTCTCTTGCTATAAATTCAGGTAGTCCTGCTATAACTATTACTCTTTAAGCTGTCCAATAGTTCAAAATATTTTTGAATTGGAGGAATAGTAGTTTGGAAGCCCTAGAGTCTTAACTGATAAACATAAATTTCAAAATCTTGTCCTTTTGTCCAGATAGAAGCTTGCCAGTTTTTTACTAAATTAACATGGCAATTAATAAAATCTTGTTTCATCTCAATATTCTTTTCGATTTTTGCTAAAAGTTTTTCGTCTTTCGTCTATTTGGCTCTTTTCAAGTTTCTTTTGAAGTTTCTCTACCAAAATTCAATTTCTTGGGGAAATTTTTCTGATGCGAAATATTTGTAGCCTTAATTTTAAACAATTTATTGGACTGTCCACAAATTCTTGCTTCATATCTTGAATCTATTTGTTTTTTTGTTGCTTCAAGAATTTAATCTGTTTCCAACCAAAATTTTATTTGCTCAATTTCAAATGTTGCTAACTCACTGTTCAAACATCCACTATCCACTTTATCTTCTTTATGTCCAAATAAAGGTCCTTTGCATTTTAAACAGTTTTTAAAAACAAAATTGCCACTATTATCTATGCTTCCAAACAGAGCCAGCCGTGATAATTGGTTCATAAGTTTTGCTTCGTCGTTTATATATCCGGGAAGAGAAACTGCCGAGTAATCCGAAGTCGCTATCCTTCATGGATAAAAGATATCTATCAAATGACACTTATTCAATAAACACCAGGGATTAAGGTTTCTTTCGGAGAATCCTAAGCATTCATCCGCTCCTAAACTGATACGTAATGCTTACGGTCATTTTCGTACTATAATTTTCAATTAGCTCATAGTGTTCTTTTCAGGTTTCCAACTTCCAGCTTCACCGCGCACTCCAATCCAACAAACCCTCATCAAATCAAGAAAGTATTTTCTTCATTTCCCAAGGCTTCTTTTTCTCAAGATACTCTGGTCGATGGAATCACTGCACTTTTCTTTACCTTACATTACATCATAAACAAAATAATCTTTCACGTTTTTAATCACTTTCCACCGCTACAGTTTAGGAACCTAAGTCATACCTGAAAATTCCGGAATACTCTCTGTCCCCAATGTTCGGGGAAGTTAGCTGCTCATCGTTTTCTTATTTCACTTCTTGTAAATAATTCCTACTTATAAAATCCTATGGTTGTTGCCAACGCTCTGCTACCATAAAATATCTTCCGATAGGAAATGAAAAGACGTCCTTCTCCTTACAGTATCTCTTTATTTATTCAACCTTATAAAAATACATTCACGCCGTTAAGGCTAACTCACGACATAACTAGGGTAACAAACAAACTAATGCTTAGGCTTGCTCAGCTTCCAGCCTATAGTCTGTTATATATATATATATATATATATTTATATATATATATATATATAAATATATATATATATATACACACACACACACATATATATATATATATATACACACACACACACATATATATATATATATATATATGTATGTATATATATACAGTATATATATACATACATATATATATATATATACATATATATACATATATATATATATATATACATATATATATATATATATATATGTATATATATACAGTATATATACACACACATATATATATATATATATACATATATATATATATATATACATATATATATATATATATGTATATATATACATATATATATATATATATATGTATATATATACATATATATATGTATATATGTATATATATACATATATATATATATATATATAGGTTTGTATGTGCACAGTGTCTGTATGTGTATATGTGCGTGCGTAACCGCCTAATTTTTATTTTACAATTTGACGTAGATTTATTCATTTTGCCTACTTGGCACATAGACTATTTTAGTACTCTTGTTTCATCTCCTCATGTACAGTATGTTTTTTTTTGGGGGGGACTCATAAATATAAGGCAGATTTATCCTCTAAAACTTTGAATATATTTCATATATTGTTCATGATGGGGTTTAACACCATCGGTGTTGCTTCGGTAAGTAAAGTCAAGTTTTAAACTCGTTATCTTTCTTTTATCGAATGTAGCTTTGAATAAGTGGAAAAATAGTCCATGGCATATTTTCATGTTCTATGTGTGAATTTTGTTTTGAAGGCACTTACTCGCTGTAACATTACTAAAGTCTTTCTAAAAGTTTCTTAATTAGGTTATTTGGGTTTTGTATATATCATCCCCTTGAAAAAAATTGGCATTTTAATTCTTGCAAATGTCAACAAAACGCTCGAAATGAAGAAACTGTCGGGGAGAAAAAGAATACACTTTATCGATGTTAGCAAATATTCACCAGATGTCCATTGGAGGCCTATTGAAATCTGAGTCACGTTCGAAAGTGGCGCTTCGCTTCCTGTGACATAAGACCGAAAGTCTCTCAAATATGACGTCCCCCTTACCCTGTCCTTTGGGTGTAGATTAAGATCTGTGAATAAGAACTGTTACAAGAGAGAGAAACTTCGATTTGCAGTTGACTTGAGGGCAAGAAAAGCAACTCATTGCTATCGGTCTTATCGCACCCCTTAATCTCTATGGCAAACTTGATATACGAGGGATGAAAGATATAGGACTGAAAAATCCCTCATCTCTAAAAAGACACCACAAAACTTTGAAGGTTGTTGGAGTAAGGAGTGTTGGAAACACACGCTCTCTCTCTCGCTCTCTCTCTCTCTCTCTCTCTCTCTCTCTCTGTCTCTCGATCGATCGATCGATCGATCGAGCAAATGGTGTACACTGCTTTTTCTGAGGTGAGAATTTTGGACGCAACTACTGTAAAATAAACAATTTACTTTCACCTCCTTTTCCCTAAATTTAAGGAAATTTTAAACTTTCCCTTATAAGTAGAAATGAAGGAGGTATTTTAAAAAGTTTTAGCCCACATGAGAAAACTTGATTTACACAAATTTACAATTTTTCTTGAGTACTTTCCCCAAAGAGGTGGGATCTTCTGTATTGCTTTTGTTACTACATCTTAAACAAATTTTCTCTTTCATTTACCACAGTCCGTATTCCATTTATTTCGCATAGAATATGTCAGAAACCCCCCAGTTTTTATTAAAGTATATCGTTTCATGCTTATTTCTTTAGGGGTATTCAAAAAACTTTATTTGGCCCAGTGGTTTAGTCACTGTCTATACAAGCTTGCCAACCAGGGTTCGATTCCCGGCCGGTCACAAGCTCTCGTCTTTGTGTGATTTCGCCTGGGGCTCTGATCCCGAGGTCGTTAAGAGAATCCAGACATTAATGTATCAAAAATATATATGGCTTATTTGAATATGAAAAAACACGTCTAAATGTGGAAAATTTATCATATATATATATATATATATATGTATATATATATATATATATATATGTATATATATATATATATATATATATATAAATATATATATATATATATATATTATCATTATCATTAATCACCTCTTACGCCTATTGACGCAAAGGGCCTCGGTCATATTTTACAATCGTCTATAGACTGACTAAATCCATAAAGGATGCATTGGCTAAGTTCATGAAAGTATTGCCAGTTTCTTGTGATGCGTAGTCTTAATAATATAAACACCAAATAAATCAATAATTTTATTATTATTATTATTATTATTATTATTATTACTTACTAAACTACAACCCTAGTTGGAAAAGCAGTATGCTATAAGCCCAGGGGCTCCAACAGGGAAAATAGCTCAGTGCGGAAAGGAAAAAAGGAAAATAAAATATTCTAAGAAGAGTAACAACAATAAATATCTCCTATATAAACTAGAAAACTTTAACAAAACAAGAGGAAGAGAAATAAGATAGGAGAGTGTGCTCGAGTGTACCCTCAAGCAAGAGAACTCTAACCCTAGACGGTGAAAGGCCATGGTACAGAGGCTATGGCACTACCCAAGACTAGAGAACAGTGGTTTGATTTTGGAGTGTCCTTCTCCTAGAAGAGCTGCTTACCATAGCTAAAGAGTCTCTTCTACCCTTACCAAGAGGAAAGTGGCACTGAACAATTACAGTGCAGTAACCCCTTGGGTGATGAAGAATTGTTTGGTAATCTGTGTTGTCAGGTGTATTTATTTATAACAATTTCTCACTTGGTAAAGTATTTTGCTTATGTTTCCACTTCTCTTAAAACTGATAAGGCCCAGTAGCCATGAGTAAATCCCAATGCCTCTTAGATAATATTAAATCTCTCTCTCTCACACACACACACACACACACATATATATATATATATATACACACACATATATATATATATATATATATGTGTGTATATATATAAACATGTGTGTATGTAATTTCTATGTCATTGTTTCCATATGAATGATAATGCCCCCTCCCACAAAAGCAGATATGTATATCTGTTTCCATGAAGTTTTTTCACCTTATACAGCATATGCGTGTGTGTATGTTTATATATATATATATATATATATACATATATATATATTTATACATACATATATATATATATATATATATATGTATATATATATACTGTATTAAACTAAAATATTTCCGTTTGTATAATATCAAGGAAAAAACCACAAATAACAGAAAAGGAAAGTTATTTATCTTTGGAAAGGACCATCTCTTTTACTTCCTATGTACACTGAAAAGGAAGGAGATAGTCTGTTCCCAAGTCAAATTAATGAAGTTTTCGTTATTTATAGGTTTAACTCGGAATTCATATTAGAAATTGTGTAGAATAATTTTATTTATTCGGTACTTCTTTCGTCAGCGGTAATTGGTATTGCCATTTAAAACAAAATTATTTGAATTCTTTTACCTGTAGTCTATTTTAAAAACATGTAATACTGTGGTTGGTTCCGGTAATATTGTTTGGATTAATTTCCATCACTTCCATTTTGCACTTCTCTGTCTACAGCTTGCTCGATTTAAACTTGCTTTAACCTTAAATGAACCTTATCAATTTTCTTTTGAATTTTCATTTAGTTGCTTTCGTTGAAAAAATCATATTTTTTTCTTGCAGTTTAGATAGTATGGTATTCCACTTGTTCATCAAAATCAGCTCGAGTTTCATTTCTTCTTCCATTCATTCCACTTCCTAATGACCGTTTTCTGTTTCTCTTCTGCATCCCTTCATCGTATCGCTTCCTTCTCCTACTGTCTTTCTACCAGTAACAACTACCTATCACTTGATTAATCTCCTTTGAATAGGCTTCACCCCTATTATTGGCACCTTAGCGAGATCCAAGGCCTATTACACCCCTATCACACCCTCTCTCCCATCAGAGTAATTCCCCTTGTAATTCCCAGTAATCCATTGTAATCAATCACCTCTTGTAGTTGCAAATCCTAAGAGAAAGGAGGGAAAAAGTAAGAGACTGAAAAAGAGACAATACCAACCTCGTTCGTCCTTTTTTTTTGCCGGGTGTGATTACATGGGATTTAGAGACAATGGCCCCCTTCTCTCTCTCTCTCTCTCTCTCTCTCTCTCTCTCTCTCTCTGTTGTGTAAATGAATGTTTATGATGAAATAGTATGTTGAAATAACTGATATCTCCATGACAAAAAATACGCTTATTATTCCATGTCAATTTTTCACTGTTCATTTGATAAAACTTCAGTGGATGCTTTGCAATGTAGTTCGAGGTATGTGGCGGATTAAGCATTGTCAACTTTGTCAGTTTGATTCTGCCGGACACGTAAAACATGATACGCTTTCACTTTTTGAAATGTAATTTATTCATTTTCCTTTATTATGTGATCTATACTACGGCATACTCATTTCTGTGGGTGTTGGAATGAAATTTGTGTTAGACTGTATAAGTAAGAGTAACCCGTGCATTTATATAATTATTTTTTTAACATCAGCCACTTCTCCCAAGCATGGTTAAAGTTCATGAACCTAGTCATCGGGCCAAAATCCTTGATATTATTATTATTATTATTATTATTATTATTATTATTACTTGTTCAGCTACAACCCTAGTTGGAAAATCAGGATGCTATAAGCCCAGGGACCCCAACAGGGAAAACAGCCCAGTGAGGAGAGGAAACAAGGAAAAATAAAATATTTTAAGAGTAATAACATTAAAAAATATTTCTTATATAAACTTTCACAAAACGAGAGGAAGAGAAATTAGATAAAATAGTGTGCCCGAGTGTACCCTCAAGCAAGAAAACTCTAACCCAAGACAGTGGAAGACCATGGTACAGAGGCTATGGCACTATCCAAGACTAGAGAACAATGGTTTGATTGTGGAGTGTCCTTCTCCTAGAAGAGCTGCTTACCAAAGGTAAAGAGTCTCTTCTACCCTCACCAAGAGGAAACTAGCTACAAAGCAATTACAATGCAGTAGTTAACCCCTTGGGTGAAAAAAAAAAATGTTTGGTAATGTCAGTATTGTCAGATGTATGAGGACAGAAGAGAATCCGTGAAGAATAGGCCAGACTATTCGGTGTACGTGTAGGCAAAGGGAAAATGAACCGTAACCAGAGAGAAGGACCCAATGTAGTACTATCCGGCCAGTCAAAGGACCGCATAACTCTCTAGCGGTAGTATCTCAACGGGTGGCTGGTGCCCTGGCCAACATACTACCAACTACCTATAATATAATTGTTTCGTGAGTGCCTATCCCTTTATGGATAAAAAAATTTAAAATTTACATATTCTGAATTTGAAATACACTTCATATTTTTTAGCTGAAATGCTCGTCATTTAGTTTGGAGAAAATGTCACGCTCGCAAAAGTCTGTGGAGTGGTAGTTCTTCCCTTACTAAAGGATGGACAGCAGATCTCCATTGGATGTCTTTTGTTTTGTCATTAGCCATGGTTACTGGTGTCGTGAGGTTTGCAAAATCTATAGACGTTACATTGGCGATTTTTTTCCTTATATATGTTTCGTTTCGTTTTCCTTGATTTTAAGAACACTGAATGCAGAAACCATGGATTTTCTCATACTGAGGTTTACGCAAGAGAGATCTTTATATTGAAAGGACGTTTCCTTTGTAACAACCGAAATTGTTTGTACGTGTGGGGGAGGGGTTGTTTGTATGTATGTGTACGTTCATTTGTAGAGATAAGTTGTAGCTAAAACGCATATTGAGTTATATTTTGCATTCAGTCTGCCTCCAGCACTCATCATGCTCAGACTCAGACGAATGTTTGCCTATCTGTTTGAGGTTAGAAACCCTCTAGGTTTTTTAAAATCTGGCCTTTAGGCCATCGACATCATTCTAGGCTCTCTTTCACTGTCAGTATAGCTGCGTTTATGTGTCACCCTTCTTTGTGATAAAACTTCAAGAAAAGTGAACGGTATAATGCAAACCGAAGACTAAAGTAGTGTAGACTGCAGTCCAGGCCTCTTCACGCTCCATGAAGACGCCTGAGGCTATGGGAAGGCAAAATTAGTGTCAAAGTTAACAAAGTGACCTACACTAAATCAGCATTCTTCGTTAATGTAAACTAAGATGACCTACATAAGATCTTAAAGACAGAGATTGAGACTTTTCTAAATGAAAATTTTCAAGTGATTAACTCTGCAAAGAATATAACACTTCGGAAAATATTGTAGCACAAATTCTAGTCGCAGTAACGACAGAATTTGGAGAAGAACATAAAGAAACAATTAAAAGAAAAATTATTCTGCTAGAATGGATTATGTAATACAAGTCACGAGTAATTCCCCTCATTATGAAAAAAATTTGGAAACACCGGAGATAGCAACGAAAGCCATACCAATACTCTATTCTACCAATGCATCCAAAGTCAATATATTGACAAGATATGTTTGTGAAATTGCCATTTTACTATAAATGTTATTCTTACGAGCATTTATATAAGGATTGTTCTAAAGATGAAAACTTCAAAATATTCTCTGAATTTTCATCATACAATAAGACCTCACATACAAGGAATGTACGGAAAATAAAAAGAAATGCATCAACTGCAATCAAGAACATAGAACTCTAGCAGGTAAATGCCCAGTAAGAAAGGATCTAATTAAAAATAAAATGCAAGAAATAAAGTCGAACAGAGATGCAACAACCACCCACAAACAACGACACAAGTTACAACAAAGGATAAGAGCTACTGATGCGGGAAATTGTCAGACTAAAGCAAATAGCCCTTCTTAACAATATGTAAGGAGGCTTCAGAATTGCGACAATAAGAAATATAGGCTAACAGTAAAACTATGGCTGTGTCAAGGGAAGATTCTACTTGTTAATAAACAATATTTCATATATCTTGGATTAGAGTTCTCTTGCCTGAGGGTACATTCAAACACGCTGTTTTGTCTTATTTCTCGTCCTCTGGTTTTAGTTTTAAGTTTTTATAGTTTATATATGAAAGATCTGATTTGGTGTTGTTGCTGTTCTTGAAATATTTTATTTTGATTGTTTGTTGCTTCTCTTGTAGTTTGTTCATTTCCTTGTTTCCTTTCCTCGCTTGGCTATTTTTCCCCGTTGGAGTCCTTGGGCTTATAACATCTTACTTTTCCAACTAGGGTTATAGCTTAGCTTGTAATAATAATAATAATAATAATAATAATATAATAATAATAATAATAATAATTCACCATCAATGCATTTTTCTGAAGAAACAGTATATAAGGCGGAAAGCACCATGAAGAGGAACAAAAGACAAAAAACTCGTAAAAGCAGAGCAGGTGAATTTCAAGTATTTCAGAATATACAGTACACAGAAACACATGAGGTGTATGTCTTCTTCAATTGCACAAAAAATTGGCTTATTAAGAAAGTCTTTTAAGATTTTCGGGGATCCATCTATTCTGAAGAAGTGTTCTTATTCTTTCATTCCACCTTGTTTCGAGTATTGTTCTTCTGTCTGGTCTTCAGCTGCTGATTCTCATCTTAATTTGCTGGACATTATTATATTTCTTATTCGTGATCTAGATATTAATCCTTAGCACCGTCGTTCAATTAGTTCATTATGCATGCTGCATAAGATTTTTTATAATTCTGACCATCCGTTACATTCAGGTCTTCCTGAACAGTTCCATCCTGTCCGTAATACTAGGTATGCAGTTAATGCTAATAGTCAGGCCTTCTCCATCATGAGGCTCAATACTACACAGTATTCTGGAAGTTTTTATTCCAGCTATGACCAAGTTGTCGAATGATCTTCGTAATCGGGTAGTTGAATCAGTAGAACTTCAAAGTTCAAAGTTGCAGCAAATGTTTTTACGTTGAACAGGCTGACATAAGTCTTTTTATAGTTAACATACGACATATCTGTTTTGATA
>NC_090730.1:94686238-94687281 GCF_036898095.1 Palaemon carinicauda
TATATATATATATATATATATATATATATATATATATATATTCTTACTAAGCTGGTATAGTGTAGAGTAAATACAGTAGTTTAACAATGATTTAATTTTAATTTTATTTGTCCATTGAAGAGAGGATAGCCAACTCTTCATGTTAGTTCTCATTACTTAGATTCAGGTTTAATATATAAGTTATGTAACAGTTACGTAATCTGTTTGAGAGTGTTATGAGATCTTACACGATAGGAACAAGGGCTTACGTAATATTGTTTTATATTTTATGAGGTAATGCATCATGTTTTATAGATAATTCTGTACCTTGTGCTTTGGAAATTTTGCAAAGGACCTAGTGATAGGATGTTATCTTTTTTTTTTTTTTTTTTCGGGGACAAAGGGTGAGCGGAGCTTACTGACTAAGAGAGCCGTCTGGCGAGGCGTGAGTATACGTTCCGGAGAATGATACTTAGTAACTCTGATACCCAAATATCTAGGAAGTTTCTGGAAGCAGCTAGGTTTTATATATAAAGGCTGCACCAGGGTTAGAGACAGACAGAGAATTGCAGCCTTAAGACAGCCCAATTCCCCTCTCCCTCTATTGCACGCAACTCATAAATTTGTTTTAAAAGTGTTCACTACCTATAGTGTGTTCTCTTCTAAGTGACTCTATACCCCAAAGCAAATCGTGTGTTGAAAAGATACGAAAGACGATACAGTGATTTTGAATTCATTGTATTAGGGTGAGTGTTGGCATTGTGTAAAGTTCTTGTAATTGGCCCCTGTTGGAGGGTTAGGTATTTGTATTGTGGTCTGGTTATCTATTCTTCATTATGTCAAACCTAAATATTATATTCTGATTTAATTTCAAGTGAAACAAATGATTGTATGAATTTCAAAAGTGTTATTTCTTTTCTTAGTTTAGGGTTTATTCAGATATAATAGTTCAATTCAAGTTAATATATAATTTCCTGATCGTAACAATTTTGTCTTAATTTAAGTTTCGTTCAGTCTCAATTTTTCGAGTGATTTATTTTGCTATTATGTAAATTCTTTTCAAA
>NC_090730.1:94697781-94705281 GCF_036898095.1 Palaemon carinicauda
TTGGTCAGCTTGGTCTTGACTTTTGCATCCTGTTTATGACTGACTTGGCGTTCTCACACTCCTCCTAACTTTTACATTGACCTCTTGGGTCATGGATTTAATCATGTAATTCTACACACATTACATTAGCTCGGACAGCTACCTTCAATTAATTGAACACAAATAATACGTTAAAAATATGTTTACTAGGAGTGTGACTGGATATCTATACATATATTATTTTTTTTTTAACTTTAGCCATAAACAAGTGATTAAGGATGAATGTTCACATAGGTACATTAAAAAAAGATACATACCTAACAGATATTGTCAAAAACAAAGAAAAATGCATGGAAAATACAGATTATTATATGGTACATTGCTAGCAAATGATTATATGGTACCCCCCAAAAAATACTGATGTACATATGATTCGGTAACTTGTAAAGAATAGTTGTCACCTTTGTCAAAAATACAGATTATTATAATACGGTAACTAATTAGTATATTTTTTACCTTGTTAAAGATATAATTTCAGTGCACAAACAAAAATTCCTGGGACGTACACGCACCAAGTTTTCTTATATTTATATATATAGGACTTATATATTTTATAAGATGCCCATAGATTCTTCATTTTAACATTTAGGCCTTATATATTTTATTAGATGCCAAAAAAATTATTATTATTTTTTTTTTTTTTAAATGTTTTCAAAATGCAAATGTCTCCCCAACTACATATTACTAGCGTACTAACTGCTTTTCGTGCATAACACTTTTCCAAGACAATTTTACTCCGAGCGAATGCAAGGGCCAATTTCAAACGGCTCTAAATTGAAATTTTTTCAAAATCAAATCAGGAGTGTTGTCTGGACATGGCAAAACGTTCTGTTTGAGCTCCAACTTACTATGCCTTAACCTACGCCAAACAAAGATGTTAACGGCGATAAATATCATCACCGTAACGCTGATTTCTGTTAGTAACACGTAGAAATGAAGATCTGCATAAGTCGGCGACGGGTGGTCTATTTCGGTTAATTTCATCAACCGCTTACCCACTCGTGCATTGTATGGGAGAGATGGGATTGTAGTAGACCACGTGAAATTCGCGAAGTAGGCCCGTTCTCTGATGATAGTGTTAATTCCTCTGACCGTGTATTTCGTGGACGTACCGATGTAACCATCTGCTGCAACGAAGATTTGGGAATAGGACGTGGATCCGTCCGGGCATGATACATTGAAGCCGGCCTTGTTGTATCATATCCACGAGCCGTTGTTCAGTCTGCAATTGAACTTATTATCGTCAAAGGGATAAAGTTTTTTCAGACAATTTTCATGTGTATGGGAGAGAGCACCGTTTAGCACTATACCTAACTCGCATGAATCAATTGATTTTTTTTGGAATTCAAAGGAGTCAGCTGTACATATTTTTTTACTCATTGCATCTGAACAGTGAGTTAATTTAATTAAGTCTTTAAGGACCGTATATGTTTCCTTGTCAGGGGAAATCAATACGTGTCCTGTCAAACTGGATATTACTGGGCTTGAGTTATTCGTCATGAAAGTCGGAAAGGGTGATATCCTGTATGATTGCCAGGCATCGGAAGAATCAAAGGAAATTGTAATCATAATCCTGTAATTTTCAACGCTTACTGTAATTAGGCTGTAATAAAATTCTAATTTATGTGCGTCTAACAAAGGAATATGACCTATTTTCTCCCGTCCGTTCTTCAGAATTAACGTCAAGTCTTTTATCGGCAACAAATGCGGTGAGAGAACACCTTTAATCGCTAACATAATAGCTTCCACAGAGTCTTTTGATTTCTCAGTGAAATGTGCAATTTTATTATGGATATGATCTATTTTTGAATTATAATATGTTAACGTTGCCAACAAGTCTTGTACTTCCATAATCTGACTGATATTACTAGAATGTTTGTTCACCAAACTCATAATTTGATTGATAGAAGTTAACTGATTCCTTAGTTCTGATAAAACTAATTCGTTTTCATGTTCTAAAAACTCAATTTTCTTATTTTGATTACTAATTTTAAGACGATTTGAAATCCCTAAGCCTAAACTTGCAACAGATCCAAAGATATTTAGTGCAGCAAAAATAAACGGGTTACGTTTCTCAAGGTTAGTGTGTCTTACTGTCCACATCAAAACGTCAGGAGCCAAAGATTCTGCCTCGTAAGTCTTATTTTGCAAGTCGTGGAATAGCATCTCTGCAACTTTTAGTGTCGGTGCAAGCGAACTCTGTATTAAAAGGAAAGTGTCTTCTATGCATTTCATTTATTGAAGCAGCAAACCTTGAAATGGTGCTTTTTAAGCTAGGGACGTCATTCTCTGGGAGGAAAATTGCTTGCATGCGTACTTCTATAACTATGTTACTTGCAGTAATAAATAAGTCTTCTGTTCTCTCCACTATAGTGCCATATTTAAAATCTATACTTTTAGTTTTAGAGCTCTTCCCACACGAGAAAAATGTCTGAGCGAACAATATCACTCCTAACAATAAAAACTTCATCTTGGAAACCTATAACGAGAAAAATATATGTAATTACTCCTGTATGAGAAGAAAAAAATGTTAACATATAAGTTTCATAGATAAAAACAAAAAAAAAATTCCCTCACTTCCTTCTCTCTTATTTTAATTTCTTATGTGAGCCAATGGTACAATTCTCTCATCAGTGGGTTGGGATATGTTTTGAACTCTAAATCTATAGGCCGTTAATGTTTCCAAAATGCTAAATGGGCCTTCAAACTTAGGTGTTAGTTTATAATTGAGTCTTTTACGTACATTTACCTGTATGTATACATTATCACCCACGGTATATGTTTTAGTTGGCTTCGCTATTTTATCATAATTCCTTTTCATTATGATTTGTGATTCTTCTAAATTCTTTCGAAGGATATCAAAACGACATTTGTTTGCATTTATATTCTTTTAAAGGATTTGATAAATTAGTTGTAGGCGTTAATACATGGAAAGGCGTTCTAACTGGGGTACCATACAATGCCTCGTGCGGCGACATTTTAATTGATATATGATATGAGTGATTCAGAGTACTTAGTACTGCAGGTATTGCAATATCCTAGTTGGGGTCTGATCCCCTTAGTGTTAATCTTAATATGTTTAAAACCTTCCTATTCGCTCTTTCCACTAGCCAATTTGACTCAGGGTGATAGATCATGGTATTGATTTTCTTTATGCTAAGGAATTCACACAATGAGGTAAGGAAATGATTATTAAATTCTCCACCCGAGTCTGAGATTATCATGTGTGGAATTCCATGTTTACAAATGTAACAATCGCAAAACATTCAATCGCAGTTTTAGTTTTAAGCGCTGTCAGTTCTGTATATCGAGTCAAAGCATCTTCAATTACTAAGAGGTGCTTATTTCCTCTGTCTGACTCGTAAAATCCTGTTGATAAATCTAAATGTATCCTTTCAAAGGGTTGATTGGGCACGGGATAAGCCCCTAGGCTGACAGGTGTTTTCGTGTGCCCTTTGATTTCCTGAAAAGTGCGACAATTAGCTATATGTTTTTTTATATCTGTAAGCATCGTATGTCAATAAAACAATGATTTGGCTTTCTGTGACATTATGGAGAACCCCAGGTGTCCATGCAATGGATTTGCATGCAACAAATTTAGGACAGTGGATATAATTGAGATTCGTACCACTACCTGGTCGTTAGTCACATGTGGTGTATTGCGGGTTTTCCTTGTCACGGATCTACACAGAATATTGTCTTTGATTATATAATTTTGCTGCGTATACTTTATATATTCCTTTTCCTTACAATTTCCTTTCAAAGCATTTATAATTTTTTCTAATTTCTGATCTTTTCTTTGCTCAGTCTGTAATAATTCAGTGCTCTAGCCCAGATCTTCCTGTTCAGATACAGTTTTGACAATAGGCATGGATGTTGATATATCTATTAATTCAGCTAATGGCTCCGTAAAAGATGACACAGGGTTGCGTGATAATGCATCAGCAATGATATTTGCTTTCCCTGGTAAATACCCGATTCTCGCGCCAAAGTCTTGGATGATCAAATGCCACCGAGTTCGTTTGGGGCTGTGACTAAAGCCTTTAAAGAAGTCGTTTAGGGGTTTATGATCAGTAAGAATCTTGACGGGATAACCGTATATTATGAACTTAAAATGCACTAGTGAATTAACAATAGGTAGTCCTTCCTTGTCTATTACTGCATACTTACTTTGGGAAGTTCTCAGTTTTCGTGAATAAAAAGCTATCGGGAAAAACTATTTTTCATATTGCTGAAGCAATACCCCACCTACTCCTAAGTCTGAGGCATCTGTTGCCATGAAGAATTCCTTACCGAGGTCAGGAAATTTTAAGATAGGAGAACTACACAGTTCATCTTTTAAGGTATTAAACGCCTGTTGATGCTGCTCAGACCATATGAAATCTACGCCCTTCTTCGTAGGATCAGTTAGGGGAGCGGCTATTATTGAATAATTGTGTATAAAACGCCTGTAATATCCACTACACCCCAGAAATTGCTGTATTCCCTTGACATTAGTAGGTATCGGAAAGTTACGGATAGCCGACACCTTATCGTGGACTACTTTAAGACCTTGGCTAGACACCATAAAAAACAAATAGACCAATTCTGTTTTGAAAAATTCACACTTACTAATCTTTACCCTTAAGTTATGTTGTCTTAGTCTCTGTAGTACTAGTTCTAGTTTACGTAGATGTTCATCTAAGGTATTGGAAAAGATTACAAGGTCGTCCATATAGGCATGCAATATATCCCCTAGCAAGTCTCCAAACACTATGCTAATCATTCTAGTAATTGTTATGGGAGCACAACATAAACCAAAAGGCATACGTAAAAATTCATAATGTCCCCTGGCTGTGCTGAAGGCAGTGTATGGGATACTATTTTCTTCTAATGATATTTGGTGAAAGCCTTTAAGTCAGGCCAAACTGGTAAAATATTTATTCTAACCTAACAAAGATAAAATATCGTCAGTACATGGCACTGGGAATCGATCAGGGATCGTTTCCTCATTCAGGCGACGGAAATCTATGCAGATACGCCATGTTTGATCTTTTTTCGGTACAACTATTAATGAAAAATTATAAGGGCTGTTCGATTTCCTAATGACTCCTCCTTCTAGCATTTTACCTACTTCATCATTTATCTCATTCTGGAATTTCATAGGGAGTCGGTACGAGGGTACGTGGATAATTTTCTGCTTGTCTTTTAACCTTATTTGATGCTCGATCACATCTGTTTTTCCTAAGGATCCATCCGTAGTGGAAAAAACATCATGATATTCAGTTAAAAGTCCAAAAAATTTCTGCTGAATTTCTTCTTCTTGAATGTCTTTATTGATTTTATTTTTAAGAGATTGCAAAAGGATTCATCCGCAACTGATTGAGCGTGATTGATTTCAGCGACGGTAAGAATACGATGTTTATAAACTTTTACATCCAAGATATGTTGATTTTTGTGAATTACTAAAGTGGTGTTTAATTGATTACAGACTTCAATATTACATTGTTGTTGTGAGCCTACTGTATAAATTTATTTGCACTATTAAATTCGAAGGTACGTTCGGCTCGATAGATTGCGTGCAAGATGATATTACGGGTGAACAAGAATTCTGTTGGGCGGCTTATATTATCTATTTATTAATGAGACAAGTTATTGGTTCATCAACGTACGTTACTGTTTTATTTGTTGTCTCCTTTTTATCCAAAACTGATTTTAAGGTATTAGAAGACTTATAGAATTTTCCTTTGATATACACGCCGTGCTTGGCAGGGGCTAAGATAATGTTTTGATTAGCCATAGACGGGTATCCTATAATTACAGCTGGATACATATCAATGTTTCGTACAACAAAAAAGGTATCGGCAAACGTGCGCTTACCTACCTTGTACTGAACATGAGTTACGCCTATTACATTTAATTTATTATTTCCTATACCCGAGAGCCTTACTCCGGACTTCTCTATAGGGAAGTTCGAAAACAACAAATGATGTGTCCTCAAATCCATGATATTACGTGGACTACCAGAGTCAAAAAATAATGTAAATGATCGGTGTTCTAAATTTACAGCATATGATGTTGGTCGTAACTCATTTTGGCTTATTATTGTGTGAATTTGTTGCAAATCTACGGGAGCATGCACTGATTTATTTGATTCGGTTGTGTGTTTCATAGGAAAATCTATTGCCTCACAATGATCTGATAAAACATTAAATGGATTATTTAACACTACTGATGTTGATTTGAATGACCCAACGTCACTCTCTTCCCCACTGGAGTTAATTATGTGGTATTTGCTTTGCTCTGCACATTCTGAAAATTAGTCTGACCTTGCAAGTTCTGTCTAGACGGCCCAGGATCAGAGTTATTTGAAGAACCGTTTGTTTGTTTTTGATTCTGAACTGCATTGACGTTTGGCTGTTACTTCTCATTGAACTGAGGATTTTTCTTTTTATTTCCATAGGGAACTGGCTGTGGAATTGACTGTGGAATTGACTGTGTATTTTTAGGATTCTGTTGTTGATTACGTGAGTAGCATCGACTATATGAATGAGTTGAACTATTATGTAACGAACAATATCGCGTTCTGCAGTCTGCGATCAAGTGACCTTGATGTTTGCAATTATAACACGTCATTCCTGCGACTTGACTATTATTAACTACATTTACTTGTTGTGACTGAGTATCTTTTTTTGCAAAAACTTGTGTAAACAAGGGATCAAGATCAGTACACTTAGACATGTGTTTCTTTATCTGCCTATATACGTCCAATTCTGTACTTGCTGGCGTTAACTTTTTATCAAAACACCGCACTAAAGCTTCTGGCAACATAAGTGTCATGCAACTTAAATACATTAATCGTAAGAAATCTTTCACGGAGAAGTTATTTCTGGTAACCCAAGTGGAATTACCTAAAATATCCTGATACTCGTTTAGCCTATCAGCAATGAGAGCTGCTCTCTCTATGATATTAGCCAAAGTGGCTTGATTAAGTGTATTTCTTAATGTTAAAACTACATCTAAGGCTTCTTCACCGCCATAGATCGCACGTAGCCTAACTTTGAAATCATCCCATGTAACTGCCTCTTGAAATGAAACTCCTCTCAAGTACGCACTCGCATCTCCTTCAGAAAAGTCTATAAAATTTTTAGCTTCTTGTAATTGTACAAATGGGTCTATGATTTGTTTAGCATTTAAGTGAGCATAGACGGAAGAAATCCACGACTCGACATTCTGAGGTAAGAACCCATTGACCCGACCTTGAAAAGGAAGGATAGCTGAACGGGCATTTACTAGTGTTACAATGGGAGAGGGGATGGGGTTACTAGGTCCGGGGGTGGGGTTACTCGGACTCACAGGAGGCGTCATGTTTACTTTACTTTTTTTTCTGTCTCTACGACTCCTTGCAATCCTATCAAAATATCTATATGAATATAGACGTCCAATGCGTAAACGCATAAGCACTATTCAATAAAGATTATA
>NC_090730.1:94712781-94715281 GCF_036898095.1 Palaemon carinicauda
GCTTCTCTGGACTGAGGCGATACAGGCTTTGCTTAACCAGAGAAGCGTCCCCAACATCAACATCATGCTGGAGCAACCTCGTCCTTCCTGGAGAGTCCTGAAACAAGTCAGAAAATTCCATAATTAGGCTTAGTATATCTTGTTTCTGAGGTGCCTCCAGATGCTCTAACCCCTCTTTTAATACACCTAAATCTTGCAAGTTATTACCTAGAGCATCTGAAGGCACCTGGTCCAAAACATCTTCCAAGTTTTCCTTAACAGGTGCAACCACACTCATAACTGGCTCAAAAACAATGGCCAAAGGATCCCGTCTATCAGAAGAGTAAGAGTTCAACCTGTTTATGTGGAAAATTTTACATTTACGTCGAGTTCCAGGGGCTTCAACTTCATAATTGACCTCGGACAACTTTCTCAGCACCTTCCAGGGGCTTTTGTACCTAGGTTCAAGGAAGTTGTCTGGGTCTGTGCTTAAAACCAATACCAAGTCCCCTGACTCAAATGAGCGTACCTTACACTTCTGATCAAATTTGGTTTTCATCGTAGCTTGGGAAGCAGACAAATTATCTTTGGCATACTTCCAAGCTACGGCTAACTTGTTCTTAAGTTCACTAACAACTTCTCCCACCGTACGCTCTCCTCTCTGATTTGCTTCGAGCAATTCATGGAAGATTTCCAAAGGTCCTCGAACCCTGTGCCCAAATATTAACTCAAAGGGAGCAACGTCAGTAGAAGAATTGGGAAAATTCCTTATGGCAAAGCGAGCAAAGGGAAGCCCTTTATCCCAATCCTCTCCTTGCTCATAACAATATTTTTTTAATATACACTTGAGGGTCTGGTGAAATCTTTCCACCACACCCTGACTCTCAGGATGGTAGGGTACACTGGTAATGTGCTGAATGGCCAGTTCAACACACTTACTCTTAAATACCCTGCTTGTAAAATTCGAGCCGCAATCTGACTGAATTTTACAAGGCAGTCCATACCTGGAGAAAAACTCCACTAATTTGTCAAAGACAGCTTTTGAGGTTACTTTCCTTATTGGAAAGGCCCCAGGAAAACGTGATGCTCTATCCATTATGGTCAGGAGATGCGTAAACCCTAACTTCGTCCTAGGCAGAGGTCCTACCACATCAATTACCAATTCTGCAAAGGGTTCTCCAATTGAAGGAATTGGGTTAAGAGGAGCCTTGGGAATAGGTTGATTGGGTTTACCCATCACCTGACACACTTCACAAGTTCTTACAAATTTCTTCACCGAAGACTTCATTCCTGGCCACCAAAAACATTTACTCAACCTACAAAAAGTTTTACTTAAGCCCAAGTGGCCAGAAAAGGAGTCCTCATGTGCAAGGCTTAACACAGCCTCCCTAAACTTGCTAGGTACGACAATTTGTCTTAAACAAGAAGTCACATTTAGTTGATGAGTTGGGGGACAACTGACCCTATACAACAATCCTTTCAAAACCACAAACCTGGGCCTGGTCAAATCGTCCGTATTACCTAACTCAAATGAAAATTCATCTTTTTGGGCCTGTATGAAAGAGAGATGGTCACAATTGGATTTCAATAATTTAAACATTCCAAAACTAGAACTACTGCTACTACTACTACCTTCTACTAGCCCGGGCTTCTCTACCTCTACTTCTAAACTACTTAAATTTAGGTCATTATCATTGTCAGCTTCCGCTGCACGCTTTGCAGAGGCTAGAGTAGTTATTGCCACAGGGCACGCCGTGACAGAAACAATAGGAAATAATTCCTGCCCCTCTGCACTCAACATATTCCCAAGGATTCAGTCTATTCCTGGTATCGGCAGGCTCTTAACTACCGCCAGCTCGGTAACCTTGTGATGCCCTAGGAAGGACAGTTCCACCCTTACTAAAGGAGCAGAAACCACCGTATCGGGAAATCCTCCCAGGACCACATATTCTCCAGTATAATGATCCAAGTTAGACAAGGACCCTGCCAACACCAAAAATCTAGCGGATCCTGTGTCCCTCAAGAACTCAACATAAAGTGTAGAGGTCTCAGATTTCAATTTTCCTGGGTAGACATATTTGTTAAATGGTCATAAATTACCAGTGGAATCACACAATAGAGGTTTTACTTTACCTACATCTGGTTCACTACTAGCCTGGGGATCAACAGTTTTACCATTCTTGCTCTCTGAAATAGAATTATTTGAAATTAGCGAGATTGGCGTAGGCTGATTAACATTATTTTGATTCTTATTTTGATTCTTTTGGAGGTAACGACTCCTGGCTCTACATTCAGCTTGTCGATGCCCTGACTTATTACACCAAAAGCAATTACCTCTAACTTGATTGGTTTTACCTGAATTGCCCTGGTTAGAAAAAACCAGAGTGTGCCCACCACTCGAGTCCTTTCTGAGGCCACTACCAACATGATTGCTCATGCTACTATTTTGGGTACTAGATTGGTTTTTAAAGGGGTTATTTGACTTAGAAGACAAATTTCTATTATCATTAGGGTATGAGGA
>NC_090730.1:94730281-94745281 GCF_036898095.1 Palaemon carinicauda
TTACCAGCGAGTTTTACCCGATTTCCAGGCCCACCACCTGACACAATTGGTAGTAATTCATTCAAATTACCCCTAATGAGTCAATATGGATAAATATCAACACAATATCGTGTTCAAATAGAAATAAATTTCTACCTCATACTTGGGATCGAACGCTAGCCCCTTCTAATGAAAGGCCAGGTCGAAACCAACCATGCCACGAGAGGCCATAAAGAAAATTGGAACCTGACGCTAGCCAGCTGTCCGAGGATTTACCTGGTGAGACATCAGTCTCATACCAGCGAGTTTTACCCGATTTCCCGGCCCACCACGTGACACAATTGGTAGTAATTCATTCAAATTACCCCTAATAAGTCAATATGGATAAATATCAACACAATATCGTGTTCAAATAGAAATAAATTTCTACCTCATACTTGGGATCGAACGCTAGCCCCTTCTAATAAAAGGCCAGGTCGAAACCAACCATGCCACGAGAGGCCATAAAGGATATCGTAACCTGACGCTAGCCGGCTGTCCGAGGATTTACCTGGCGAGACATCAGTCTCTTACCAGCGAGTTTTACCCGATTTCCCGGCCCACCACGTGACACAATTGGTAGTAATTCATTCAAATTACCCCTAATGAGTCAATATGGATAAATATCAACACAACATCGTGTTCAAATAGAAATAAATTTCTACCTCATACTTGGGATCGAACGCTAGCCCCTTCTAATAAAAGGCCAGGTCGAAACCAACCATGCCACGAGAGGCCATAAAGGAAATCGGAACCTGACGCTAGCCAGCTGTCCGAGGATTTACCTGGCGAGACATCAGTCTCTTACCAGCGAGTTTTACCCGATTTCCCGGCCCACCACGTGTCACAATTGGTAGTAATTCATTAAAATTACCCCTAATGAGTCAATATGGATAAATATCAACACAAAATCGTGTTCAAATAGAAATAAATTTCTACCTCATACTTGGGATCGAACGCTAGCCCCTTCTAATGAAAGGCCAGGTCGAAACCAACCATGCCACGAGAGGCCATAAAGAAAATCGGAACCTGACGCTAGCCAGCTGTCCGAGGATTTAACTGGCGGGACATCATTCTCTTACCAGTGAGTTTTACCCGATTTCCCGGCCCACCACATGACACAATTGGTAGTAATTCATTCAAATTACCCCTAATGAATCAATATGGATAAATATCAACACAACATCGTGTTCAAATAGAAATAAATTTCTACCTCATACTTGGGATCGAACGCTAGCCCCTTCTAATGAAAGGCCAGGTCGAAACCAACCATGCCACGAGAGGCAATAAAGGAAATCGGAACCTGACGCTAGCCAGCTGTCCGAGGATTTACCTGGCGAGACATCAGTCTCTTACCAGCGAGTTTTACACGATTTTCCGGCCCACCAAGTGACACAATTGGTAGTAATTCATTCAAATTACCCGTAATGAGTCAATATGGATAAATATCAACACAACATCGTGTTCAAATAGAAATAAATTTCTACCTCATACTTGGGATCGAACGCTAACCCCTTCTAATGAAAGGCCAGATCGAAACCAACCATGCCACGAGAGGCCATAAAGGAAATCGGAACCTGACGCTAGCCAGCTGTCCGAGGATTTACCTGGCGAGACATCAGTCTCTTACCAGCGAGTTTTACCCGATTTCCCGGCCCACCACGTGACACAATTGGTAGTAATTCATCCAAATTATCCCTAATGAGTCAATATGGATAAATATCAACACAACATCGTGTTCAAATAGAAATAAATTTCTACCTCATACTTGGGATTGAACGCTAGCCCCTTCTAATGAAAGGCCAGGTCGAAACCAACCATGCCACGAGAGGCCATAAAGGAAATCAGAACCTGACGCTAGCCAGCTATCCGAGGATTTACCTGGCGAGACATCAATCTCTTACCAGCGAGTTTTACCCGATTTCCCGGCCCACCACGTGACACAATTGGTAGTAATTAATTCAAATTACCCCTAATGAGTCAATATGGATAAATATCAACACAACATCGTGTTCAAATAGAAATAAATTTCTACCTCATACTTGGGATCGAACGCTAGCCCCTTCTAATGGAAGGCCAGGTCGAAACCAACCATGCCACGAGAGGCCATAAAGCAAATCGGAACCTGACGCTAGCCAGCTGTCCGAGGATTTACCTGGCGAGACATCAGTCTCTTACCAGCGAGTTTTACCCAATTTCCCGGCCCACCACGTGACACAATTGATAGTAGCTCATTCAAATTACCCCTAATGAGTCAATATGGATAAATATCAACACAACATCGTGTTCAAATAGAAATAAATTTCTACCTCATACTTGGGATCAAACGCTAGCCCCTTCTAATGAAAGGCCAGGTCGAAACAAACCATACCACGAGAGGCCATAAAGGAAATCGGAACCTGACGCTAGCCAGCTGTCCGAGGATTTACCTGGCGAGACATCAGTCTCTTACCAGCGAGTTTTACCCGATTTCCCGGCCCACAACGGGACACAATTGGTAGTAATTTATTCAAATTACCCCTAATGAGTCAATATGGATAAATATCAACACAACATCGTGTTGAAATAGAAATAAATTTCTACCTCATACTTGGGATCGAACGCTAGCCCCTTCTAATAAAAGGCCAGGTCGAAACCAACCATGCCACGAGAGGCCATAAAGGAAATCGGAACCTGATGCTAGCCAGCTGTCCGAGGATTTAACTGGCGAGATATCAGTCTCTTACCAGCGAGTTTTACCCGATTTTCCGGCCCACCACGTGACACAATTGGTAGTAATTCATTCAAATTACCCCTAATGAGTCAATATGGATAAATATCAACACAACATCATGTCCAAATTGAAATTTCTACCTCATACTTGGGATCGAACGCTAGCCCCTTCTAATGGAAGGCCAGGCCGAAACCAACCATGCCACGAGAGGCGATAAAGGAAATCGGAACCTGACGCTAGCCAGCTGTCCGAGGATTTACCTAGCGAGACATCAGTCTCTTACCAGCGAGTTTTACCCGATTTCCCGGCCCACCACGTGACACAATTGGTAGTAATTCATTCAAATTACCCCTAATGAGTCAATATGGATAAATATCAACACAACATCGAGTTCAAATAGAAATAAATTTCTACCTAATATTTGAGATCGAACGCTAGCCCCTTCTAATGAAAGGCCTTGTCGAAACCAGCCATGCCACGAGAGGCCTTAAAGGAAATCGGAACCTGACGCTAACCAGCTGTCCGAGGATTTACCTGGCGAGACATCAGTCTCTTACCAGCGAGTTTTACCCGATTTCCCGGCCCACCACGTGACACAATTGGTAGTAATTCATTCAAATTACCCCTGATGAGTCAATATGGATAAATATCAACACAAAATCGTGTTCAAATAGAAATAAATTTCTACCTCATACTTGGGATCGAACGCTAGCCCCTTCTAATGAAAGGCCAGGTCAAAACAAACCATGCCACGAGAGGCCATAAAGGAAATCGGAACCTGACGCTAGCCAGCTGTCCGAGGATTTACCTGGCGAGACATCAGTCTCTTACCAGCGAGTTTTACCCGATTTCCCGGCCCACCACGTGACACAATTGGTAGTAATTCATTTAAATTACCCGTAATGAGTCGATATGGATAAATATCAACACAACATCGTGTTCAAATAGAAATAAATTTCTACCTCATACTTGGGATCGAACGCTAGCCCCTTCTAATGAAAGGCCAGGTTGAAACCAACCATGCCACGAGAGGCTATAAAGGAAATCGGAACCTGATGCTAGCCAGCTGGCCGAGGATTTACCTGGCGAGACATCAGTCTCTTACCAGCGAGTTTTACCTGATTTCCCGGCCCACCATGTGACACAATTGGTAGTAATTCATTCAAATTACCCCTAATGAGTCAATATGGATAAATATCAACACAACATCGTGTTCAAATAGAAATAAATTTCTACCTCTTACTTGGGATCGAACGGTAGCACCTTCTAATGAAAGGCCAGGTCGAAACCAACCATGCCACGAGAGGCCATAAAGGAAATCGGAACCTGACGCTAGCCAGCTGTCCGAGGATTTACCTGGCGAGACATCAGTCTCTTACCAGCGAGTTTTACCCGATTTCCCTACCCACCACGTGACACAATTGGTAGTAATTCATTCAAATTACCCCTAATGAGTCAGTATGGAAAAATATCAACACAACATCGTGTTCAAATAGAAATAAATTTCTCCCTCATACTCGGGATCGAATGCTAGCCCCTTCTAATGAAAGGCCAGGTCGAAACCAACCATGCCACGAGAGGCCATAAAGGAAATCGGAACCTGACGCTAGCCAGCTGTCCGAGGATTTACCTGGCGAGACATCAGTCTCTTACCAGCGAGTTTTACCCGATTTCCCGGCCCACCACGTGACACAATTGGTAGTAATTCATTCAAATTAGCCTTAATGAGTCAATATATATAAATATCAACACAACATCGTGTTCAAATAGAAATAAATTTCTACCTCATACTTGGGATCGAACGCTAGCCCCTTCTAATGAAAGGCCAGGTCAAAACCAACCATGCCACGAGAGGCCATAAAGGAAATCGGAACCTGACGCTAGCCAGCTGTCCGAGGATTTACCTGGCGAGACATCAGTCTCTTACCAGCGAGTTTTACCCGATTTCCCGGCCCACCACGTGACACAATTGGTAGTAATTCATTCAAATTAGCCTTAATGAGTCAATATATATAAATATCAACACAACATCGTGTTCAAATAGAAATAAATTTCTACCTCATACTTGGGATCGAACGCTAGCCCCTTCTAATGAAAGGCCAGGTCAAAACCAACCATGCCACGAGAGGCCATAAAGGAAATCAGAACCTGACGCTAGCCAGCTGTCCGAGGATTTACCTGGCAAGACATCAGTCTCTTACCAGCGAGTTTTACCCGATTTCCCGGCCCACCACGTGACACAATTGGTAGTAATTCATTCAAATTACCCGTAATGAGTCAATATGGATAAATATCAACACAACATCGTGTTCAAATAGAAATAAATTTCTACCTCATACTTGGGATCGAACGCTAGCCCCTTCTAATGAAAGGCCAGGTCGAAACCAACCATGCCACGAGAGGCCAAAAAGGAAATAGGAACCTGACACTAGCCAGCTGTCAGAGGATTTACCTGGCGAGACATCAGTCTCTTACCAGCGAGTTTTACCCGATTTCCCGGCCCACCACATGACACAATTGGTAGTAATTCATTCAAATTACCCCTAATGAGTCAATATGGACAAATATCAACACAACATCGTGTTCAAATAGAAATAAATTTCTACCTCATACTTGGGATTGAACGCTAGCCCCTTCTAATGAAAGGCCAGGTCGAAACCAACCATGCCACGAGAGGCCATAAAGGAAATCGGAACCTGACGCTAGCCAGCTGTCCGAGGATTTACCTGGCGAGACATCAGTCTCTTACCAGCGAGTTTTACCCGATATCCCGCCCCACCACGTGACACAATTGGTAGTAATTCATTCAAATTACCCTTAATGAGTCAATATGGATAAATATCAACACAACATCGTGTTCAAATAGAAATATATTTCTACCTCATACTTGGGATCGAACGCTAGCCCCTTCTAATGAAGGGGCCATGTCGAAACCAACCATGCCACGAGAGGCCTCAAAGGAAATCGGAACCTGACGCTAGCCATCTGTCCGAGGATTTACCTGGCGAGACATCAGTCTCTTACCAGCGAGTTTTACCCGATTTTCCGGCCCACCACGTGACACAATTGGTAGTAATTCATTCAAATTACCCCTAATGAGTCAATATGAATAAATATCAACACAAAATCGTGTTCAAATAGAAATAAATTTCTACCTCATACTTGGGATCGAACGCTAGCCCTTTCTATTGAAAGGCCAGGTCGAAACCAACCATGCCACGAGAGGCCATAAAGGAAATCGGAACCTGACGCTAGCCAGATGTCTGAGGATTTACCTGGCGAGACATCAGTCTCTTACCAGCGAGTTTTACCCGATTTCCCGGCCCACCATGTGACATAATTGGTAGTAATTCATTCAAATTACCACTAATGAGTCAATATGGATAAATATCAACACAACATCGTGTTCAAATAGAAATAAATTTCTACTTCATACTTGGGATCGAACGCTAGCCCCTTCTAATGAAAGGCCAGTTCGAAACCAACCATGCCACGGGAGGCCATAAAGGAAATCGGAACCTGACGCTAGCCAGCTGTCCAAGTTTTTACCTGGCGAGACATCAGTCTCTTACCAGCGAGTTTTACCCGATTTCCCGGCCCACCACGTGACACAATTGGTAGTAATTTATTCAAATTACCCGTAATGAGTCAATATGGATAAATAACACAACAACGTGTTCAAATAGAAATAAATTTCTATTTGAACACGATGTTGTGTTGATATTTATCCATATTGACTCATTAGGGGTAATTTGAATGAATTACTACCAATTGTGTCACGTGGTGGGCCGGGAAATCGGGTAAAACTCGCTGGTAAGAGACTGATGTCTCACCAGGTAAATCCTCGGACAGCTGGCTAGCGTCAGGTTCCGATTTCCTTTATGGCCTCTCTTGGCATGGTTGGTTTCGAACTGGCCTTTCATTAGAAGGGGCTAGCGTTCGATCCCAAGTACGGTGTAGAAATTTATTTCTATTTGAACACGATGTTGTGTTGATATTTATCCATATTGACTCATTAGGGGTAATTTGAATGAATTACTACCAATTGTGTCACATGGTGGGCGGGGAAATCGGGTAAAACTAGCTGGTAAGAGACTGATGTCTCGCCAGGTAAATCCTCGGACCGCTGGCTAGCGTCAGGTTCAGAGAGCCTTCATAGCCTCTCGTGGTATGGTTGGTTTCGACCTGGCCTTTCATTAGAAGGGGCTAGCGTTCGATCCCAAGTACGAAGTAGAAATTTATTTCTATTTGAACACGATGTTGTGTTGATATTTATCCATATTGACTCATTAGGGGTAATTTGGATTAATTACTACCAATTGTGTCACGTTGTGGGCCGGGAAATCGGGTAAAACTCGCTGGTAAGAGACTGATGTCTCGCCAGGTAAATCCTAACTTCTCCAATGATCCCTTGGGTCATGCGTTTATTATGTATACAGTGAACCCTCGTTTATCGCGGTAGATAGGTTCCAGACCCGGCCGCGATAGGTGAAAATCCGCGAAGTAGTGACAGCATATTTACCTATTTATTTAACATGTATATTCAGACTTTTAAAACTTTCCCTTGTACGTAGTACTGTTAACAAACTACCCTTTAATGTACAGAACACTTAATGCATGTACTAACGTACCCTAAACTAAAACAGGCACAAATATTAAGGGCGACTTTATATCATGCGTTTCCTAAACACGCCAAAAAGCACGATAAAAAATGGCAACCAATGTTTTGTTTACGTTTATCTCTGATTATAATGAAGAAACAAACGCATTTACACATCTGTGTATAGGTTAGTTTCTGCATCGATTATATTGATTATTCAGTACAGTATGTTGATTTGGTTATTACTAATGTTTTACTTATTTTTTCTTAGGACTTCCAAATGAAAAGTTTTTCTTTATGACGCCGCCTGAAACGACGGCGTCATAAAGTACGCTCAGTAAACAAACTAAGGAATTTAACGGGCATGATGAAAGTGATAAATAATGATATTACAGTAAAAGCTTTAATAAAATATGTTATTACAAATATTATTTACCATATCTATATAAAATCATACATACGTAGCAAAGCAGGAAAACAATCTACGAGAGAGAGAGAGAGAGAGAGAGAGAGAGAGAGAGAGAGAGAGAGAGAGAGAGAGAGAGAGAGAGAGAGAGAGAGAGTTGTTTTACATACGTAAATGTAAATTTTAAACAAAAAAAATAGCTCCATTTCATATAAAATAGATTACAAATATTTTACTTTATCATATTACAGTAGTCTGTATAATACTGTAAAGTTCAGTACAGTATGTTGTTGTTAAAGTCGTGGCAATGAAATTCTCACGAAACAAAAACACGCCATTTGAGTACAACAGCTGATTCTCTCTCTCTCTCTCTCTCTCTCTCTCTCTCTCTCTCTCTCTCTTCGTGTTATATAATACTTACATTTAGATGAAGAAGCTAAAATTAGTTTTCTTAGTGTCAATTAAATACGAAACGAAATAATTAGGCCGAGTCTACAGTACATCCATTTCATTCATAGCTAAAAATACGGCATCCGATTTCATCAGCAAACCACTATTTTTTGGGAAATATCATTTTATTCTAGAAAATTGCCACTCTTTAAATAGTTAATTGCACATTAAGAAAGCGTGTACTTTTGTTTTTAAATTTCGGGTTTGTTTTAAAAATCGAGTATTGTTGACTTCTTTTTTTTTTTACTCTTGGCTGTGATTAGATCAGCTGTCATCTAGCTGCCGCTCTTGAGTGTGTACGAATACACTAACAAAGTATCATTTATACCATTTCTTAACTTATTCAAACCGTCTACAGTATACAGTTGATATTACATAAGCACCAATGTGTTATAACCTATCAAATTTTTTTGTTTATTACATTTAAACCCCCCCCCTCTCTCTCTCTCTCTACCTATCTCTCTCTCTCTCTCTCTCTCTCTCTCTCTCTCTCTCTCTCTGTGGGCTACTTTTCACTACCTCCCATTCCTTACCTCTCTCTATCTCTCTAACAAATGATATCTTTGTTGCTCCTCAAAGTTTCATTTATATTGAAAATCAATCACGATTCAATTTTCCTTACTTTCTCCAATCTCGCACCATCGGTCACTTCGCGGTATTTTCGATAATTCTGGAAAATCCGCGATATATGTATATACATGGGTTATGAAAAAAATCCGCGAAGTGGTGAATCCGCGATGGTCGAACCGCGAAGTAGCGAGGGCTCACTGTATCTTACTTTAGCTCGGACAGCTACCTTAAAATATTTGAATAATTAAAATTACGTTAAAAATACGTTTTCTAGGAGTGTGACTGGATATATATTTTCTTTTTTTTTACTAACTTCAAACAAGTGATTAAGGATGAACGTTCAAAATAGGTACATTTAAAAGAAATACATACTTAACGGATATAGTCAAAAATAAAGAAAAATGCATGAAAATACAGATCTATATATAGTATATTGCTAGCAAATGATTATGTGGTACCCCCAAAAAAAGATGATGTACATAAGATTCGGCAACTTGTTAAAGAATAGTTGTTACCTTGGTAAAGATATAAATTCAGTGCACAAAAAAAAATTCCTGGTACGTACACGCACCACGGTTCATATATATATATATATATATATATATATATATATATATATATATATATATATATATATATATATATATATATATATACATATATATGTAATTATATATATATATATATATATATATATATATATATATATATATATTAATATATATATATATATATATATATATATATATATATATATATATGTATATATATATATATATATATATATATATATATATATATATATATGTAATTATATATATATATATATATATATATATATATATATATATATATATATATATATATATATATATATATATATATATATATATACACACACATATATATATATATATATATATATATATATATATATATATATATATATATATATATATATATATATATATATATATATATATATGTATATATATATGAATTATATATTTTATTAGATGCCCAAAAGATACTTTTTTTTTAAAATATAGGGCTTATATATTTTATTATATGCCCCACAATTTTTTTTTAAATTTTTTAAAAAGCAAATGTCCTAGAGTCTCTTCAACTACATATTACTAGCATACTAACCGCTTTTCGAGCACTTTACTATTTCAGACAATTTTAATTCAGAGTGAATGAAATGGCCAATTTCAAATGGCTTTAAATTGAAAAGTTTTCAGAATGTGTGGAGTTTTGTCTGGACATGGCAAAACGTTCCTTTTTAGCTACACCTGTCTTTGCCTTAACCTACGCCAAACAAAGATGTTAATGGCGATAAATATCATCACCGTAACACTGATTGATGCTAGTAACACGTAGAAACGAAGATCTGCATAAGTCGGTGACGGGTGGTCCATCTCGGTTAAATTCATCAACGGCTTAGCTACTCGTGCGTTGTATGAGAGAGGTAAAGATGGGATTGTAGTGGTCCACGCGAAATTCGCGAAGTAGGCCCCTTCCCTGATGATAGTATTAATTCCTTGGACCATGTAATTCGTGGACGTACCGATGCAACCATCTGCTGTAACGAAGTTTTGGGAATAGGACGAGGATCCGTCCGGGCATGATACATTGAAGCCGGCCTTGTCGTATCGTATCCACGAGCTGTTGTTCAATCTGCAATTGAACTTATTATCGTCAAAAGGATAAAGTTTTTTCAGACAATTTTTATATATATGGGAGAGAGCACTGTTTAGCACTATACCTAACTCGCATGAATCCATTGATTTTTTATGGAATTCAAAGGAGTCAGCTGTACATACTTTTTTATTCATTGCATCTGAACAGTGAGTTAATTTATCTAAGTCTTTAATGACCGCATATGTTTCCTTATCAGGGGAAATCAATACGTGTCCTGTCAAACTAAATATTACTGGACTTCAGTTATTTGTCATGAAAGTCGGGAATGGTGATATCTTGTATGATCGCCAGGCATTGGAAGAATGAAAGGGAACTGTAATCATAATCCTGTAATTTTTCAACGCTTACTGTAATTAGGCTATAATAAAATTCTAACCTATTGTCGTCTAACAAAGGAATATAACCTATTTTCTCCCGTCCGTTCTCCAAAATTAACGTTAAGTCTTTTATTGGCAATAAATGTGGTGATAGAACACCTTTAGTTGCCAACGTAATAGCTTCTACATAGTCTTTTGATTTCTCCATGAAATTTGCAATTTTAGTATGGATATGATCTATTTTTGAATTATAATACGTTAACGTTGCCAGCAAGTCTTGTACTTCCATAATCTAACTGATATTACTAGAATAATCGTTCACCAAACTCATAATTTGATTAATTGATGTTAACTGATTCCTTAGTTCTGATAAAACTAATTCGTTTTCATGTTCTAAAAACTCAATTTTTTTATTTTGATTACTAATTTTAAGATGATTTGAAATCCCTAAGCCTAAACTTGCAACAGATCCAAAGATGTTTAGTGCAGCAAAAATAAACGGGTTACGTCTTTCAAGGTTAGTGTGTCCTACTGTCCACATCAGAAGGTCACGAGCCAAAGATTCTGCCTCGTAAGTCTTATTTTGCAAGTCTTGCGATAGCATTTCTGCCACTCTTAGTGTCGGTGCAAGCGAACTCTCCGTATTAAAAGGAAAATGTCTTTTATGCATCTCATTTAAAGAAGCAGCAAACCTTGAAATGTCGCTCCTTAAGCTAGTGACGTCATTCTCTGGGAAAAAAATAGCTTGCATGTGTACTTCTATAATTATATTGCTTGCAGTAATAAAAACGTCTTCTGTTCTCTCTACTATAGTGCCATATTTAAAATCTATACTTTTAGTTTTAGGGCTCTTCTCACACGAGAAAAATGTCTAAGCGAATAATATCGCTCCTAACAATAAAAACTTCATCTTGGAAACCTGCGATGAGAAAAATATATGTAATTACTTCTGTATTTAGAAGAAAAAAATTTTAACATACAAATATCATACAAGTTTTATCGATAAAAAGAAATTCCCTCACTTCCTTCTCTCTTATTTTGATGTCTTATGTGAGCCAATAGTACAATTCTCTCATCAGTGAATTAGGATACGTTTTGAACTTTAAATCTATTGGCCGTTAATGTTTCAAACTTAGGTGATAGTTTGTAATTGAGTCCTTTACGTACATTCACCTGTATGTATACATTATCACCCACGGTATATGTTTTAGTTGGCTTTGCTATTTTATCATGATTCCTTTTCATTATGATTTGTGATTCTTCTAAATTCTTTCGAAGGATATCAAAACAACTTTTGCTTGCATTTATACATTCCTTTAAAGGATTTGATAAATTAGTTTTAGGCGTTAATACATGGAAAGGCGTTCTAACTGGGGTACCATACAATGCCTCGTGCGGCGACATTTTAATAGATACATGATATGAGTGATTCAGAGTACTTAGTACCGCAGGTATTGCAATATCCCAGTTGGGGTCTGATCCCCCTAGTGTTAATCTTAATATGTTTAAAACCTTCCTATTCGCTCTTTCCACTAGCCCATTCGACTCTGGGTGATAGATCATGGTATTGATTTTCTTTATTCTAAGGAATTCACACAATGAGGTAAGGAAATGGTTATTAAATTCTCCACCCGAGTCTGAGATTATCATGTGTGGAATTCCATGTTTACAAATGTAACACTCGTAAAACTTCCTAGCGCATTAAATCGCAGTTTTAGTTTTAAGCACTATCAGTTCTGTATATCGAGTCAAAGCATCTACAATTACTATGAGGTGCTTATTTCCTCTGTCTGACTCTTAAAATCCTGTTAATAAATCTAAATGTATTCTTTCAAAGGGTTGATTGGGCACGGGATAAGCCCCTAGGCTGACAGGTGTTTTCGTGTGCCCTTTGTTTTCCTGACAACTGCGACAATTAGCTATATGTTTTTTTATATCTGTAAGAATCGTATGCCAATAAAACAATGATTTGGCTTTCTGTGACATTATGGAGAACCCCGGGTGTCCATGCAATGGATTTGCATGCAACCAATTTAGGACAGTGAATATAAGTGAGATTGGTAACACTACCTGGTCGTTAGTCACCTGTGGTGTATTGCGGGTTTTCCTTGTCATGGATCTACACAGAATATTGTCCTTGATTATATAATTCTGCTGCGTATACTTTATATATTCATTTTCCTTAGGACATCTTTGTAATAATTCAGCGCTCCAGCCCAGATTTTTCTGTTCAGATACAGTTTTAACAATAGCCATGGATGTTGATATATCTATTAATTCAGCTAATGGCTCCGTACAAGATGACACAGGGTTGCGTGATAATACATCAGCAATGATATTTGCTTTCCCTGGTAAATACCCGTTTCTCGCACCAAAGTCTTTGATGATCAAATGCCACCGAGTTTGTTTGGGGCTGTTACTAAAGCCTTTAAAGAAGTCGGTTAGGGGTTTATGATCAGTAAGAACCTTGAGGGGATAACCGTATATTATGAACTTAAAATGTACCAGTGAATTAACAATAGCTAGCCCTTCCTTGTCTATTACTGC
The DNA here is from genome assembly GCF_036898095.1 of Palaemon carinicauda. Taxonomy (NCBI): domain Eukaryota; kingdom Metazoa; phylum Arthropoda; class Malacostraca; order Decapoda; family Palaemonidae; genus Palaemon; species Palaemon carinicauda. Next base: position 94,743,604 of record NC_090730.1, read on the forward strand.
ATACTTACTTTCGGAAGTTCTCAGTTATCGTGAATAAAAAGCTATCGGGAAAAACTGTTCGTCATATTGCTGAAGCAATACCCCACCTACTCCTAGGTCTGAGGCATCTGTTGCAATGAAGAATTTCTTACCGAAGTCAGGAAATTTTAAGATAGGAGAACTACACAGTTCATCTTTTAAGGTATTAAACGCCTGTTGATGCTGCTCAGACCATATCAAATCTATGCCCTTCTTCGTAAGATCAGTTAGGGGAGCGGCTATTATTGAATAATTGTGTATAAAACGCCTGTAATATCCACTACACCCCAGAAATTGCTGTATTCCCTTGACATTAGTAGGTATCGGAAAGTTACGGATAGCTGACACCTTATTGTGGACTACTTTAAGACCTTGGCTAGACACCGTAAAACCTAAATAGACTAATTCTGTCTCGAAGAATTCAGACTTACTAATCTTTACCCTTAAGTTATGCTGTCTTAGTCTCTGTAGTACTAGTTCCAGTTTATGTAAATGTTCTTTTAAGGTATTAGAAAACATTACAAGGTCGTCCATATAGGCATGCAATGTATCCCCTAGTAAGTCTCCAAACACTATGTTAATCATTCTAGTAAACGTTATGGGAGCACACCGTAAACCAAGAGGCATACGCAAAAATTCATAATGTCCCCTGACTGTGCTGAAGGCAGTTTATGGGATACTATCTTCTTCTAATGATATCTGGTGAAAGCCTTCAAGTAAGTCCAAACTGGTAAAATATTTATTCTGACCTAACAAAGATAAAATATCGTCAGTACATGGCACTGGGAATCAATCAGGGATCATTTCCTCATTTAGGCGACGGAAATCTATGCAGATACGCCATGTTCGATCGTTTTTCAGTACAACTATTGATGGAAAATTATAAGGGCTGGTCGATTTCCTAATGACTTCTTCTTCTAGCATTTTACCTACTTCATCATATATCTCATTCTGGAATTTCATAGGGAGTTTGTGCGAGGGTATAAAGATAATTTTCTGCTTGTCTTTTAACCTTACTTGATGTTCGATAACATCTGTTTTTCCTAAGGATCCATCCGTAGTGGAAAAAACATCATAATATTCAGTTAAAAGTACAAAAACTTTTTGCTGAATTTCTTCTTCTTGATTGTCTTTATTGATTTTATTTTTGATAGATTGCAAAAGGGATTCATCCGCAACTGATTGAGCGTGATTGATATCAACTACGGTAAGAATACAATGTTAATAAACTTCTACATCCAAGATATGTTTATTTTTGTGAATTACTAAAGTGGTAATTGTTGTTGTGAGCAGACTGTATAAATAGCTTGTCTGACGGACAATCCGTTAGTTTTGAAAGTGTCGGAAAAGATTAATATTTCAGATCCCGGCAGCGTTTTCTTTACTCGCACTATTATATTCGAAGTTACGTTCGGCTCCATAGATTGCGTGCAAAATGATATTACGGGTGAACAAGAATTCTGTTGGGTCGCGTATATTATTTCTTTATTAATGAGACATGTGATTGGTTCTTCAACGTACGTTACTGTTTTATTTGTCATCTCCTTTTTATCCAAAACTGATTTTAATGTATTAGAAGACATAGAATTTTTCTTTGATATACTGTACACGCCGTGTTTGGCAGGGGCTAAGATAATGTTTTGATTGCCCATAGACGGGT
>NC_090730.1:94756234-94763734 GCF_036898095.1 Palaemon carinicauda
ATATATAACGGATTTTGAGCGAAGCGAAAAATCTGTTTTTGGGGGAAAGAGCCATGTCGTCCTGATGGAAGTTCCTCCATTAGTAGCTTCCTAAGTATATGTGACTACAGTGATATATCCCAGAAAATTTACCGAAGGTATCCAGAATTCTAACTCCTGGAGTGAGTATCCCTTAAATTTCTTCAAAGGATATCGCGTAAGGACGTAACTTGACACATCTTATAGCTATTTACACCCCAAATAGCCTTTCACTTCGAGAGGAAAAAGTGGCAAGAGAATAAGAGAGTCGTTCAAGAGGTAAAACTGTTCGACTCTCCTAAAGTACTGTCAATAGTTCGGCCATCCGCCGCACCACCGCGCCACCAAACCATTCTCCGTAGCTTTGTAAGTTTTACAGATACAGTACCAAAAGGGAGGGATTAACATCCTTTTACTAAAGGAGGGTGGGTCCATCAGGACGACATGGCTCTTTCACCCAAATATAGATTTTTCGCTTTGCTCAAAATCCGTTTTTTGGGCTTAGGCCATGTCGTGCTGATGGAAGTTTACCAGAGTAATAATGTATCTGTGGATTTAATAGTGCCGTTATCTCGAATTGACTATTTCCTAACTGGTCGCCACGACCAAAGACACTTGATGTTACCGTAATACATCAATTAACTGAGCATACCATATGCCAGCTCTTCCTGTCCCCTACAGGGAAGAGTCTGTATAGACTTTAGGAAAAAACCCGAGATTGTGAGTTCAATGAACAACAAGCAAGCAGAAAGTATATCGTGTCGTATATACGTAAAGCGTAGTTTGTACTAGAGTTTTGAATAGAGTACTGTACCTCCCAGGTCTGGATCAGACAGACGAGTTTATGTTCACGTAGGAAACGTAATACAGTAGACAAACATAGCACAACCAAACTTACCTGATTGCATGGTACGGGAAACTCTGTCCCACATAATCCATAAGAGGATAAAAAATACTCTGAATATAATGTATAATCTTAAGGCGAGAGAGACGCAAAGATTCCTTCTATAGTTTATTTACAAGAAACACAGAAGTTATGATTAAGCAAAATGTTTATGCTAAACATAGACATAACAAGCATAACAGCAATAACAAGGTAAAAAGTTTTATCTGAAAGAGAAAACAATGCCACTCCATGAAATTAGGAAATTTCAATATATTTGTTATTACTAAAAGACATTAAGCATAAATATGCTGGCACACATGTCAAAGAATTATGCTTCTAAGTTCACTTAACTATGGAAGACAGTTTATAATGTTTATGTCAACACTAAAAATCATCATGATATACCTAAGTCTATCATGCACACCCTTCACTAACAGTCCCAATTAGTGCACTGTCCTTAGCAGTAATCAAACTACAGGCTTTATTACACTGCCTGCAGCCACCACATGAAATTTGATTTCTTGCAATTGCTTCGCAGAGTGCTTAAAAAAGACTCTGGAAGACTTCCAACCAGTATAAGCACGTAGGTTATCAAACGACATAGTTTGAAAGAAGTTAAGAGACGAGGCAACCTTCCTCGGATCATGACCTGTGGGTGTACTGTCAGGATCCGCTCTGCGAATAAAGTAAGTGATTTTCGCCCTTATCTGTTTCAAGGATAACGTTGAACCCGAAGTTTCTCCCCTAAAAAGCTGGCCTCCCCCAAAGTCTGAAGTTCTACGAAGATAGACCTTTAGGCATTCCACTGGACAGAGGGATGCTTCTTCCTTCAGAGGGCAGATTCTCCAGGGACCCCATCTTTTAGTGGGTAGCTCATTCTTGGCGAGAAAAGTCGGATCCGGAAAGAGATTTAGTTCTCCGTTCGGTGTAAACTGAATGTGACCCTCATCCCTCGAGAGGGCCACTATTTCACTGACTCTGGCTCCTGTGGCTAGTGCAAATAGAAATATCACTTTCTGAGTCAAGTCTTTCAGCGAGCAATCTCCATTGTTCAAGGTAGAGGCCAGATGAAAAACCTTATCCAAAGACCATGAAATAGGCTTTGGAGGAGCTGTAGGCCGAAGTTTTGCGCAGGCTTTCGGAATCTTGTTGAAGATTTCGCTTGAAAAATCCACTTGGAAGGCATATAGAATCGGTCTAGCTAAGGCAGATTTAGACGTAGTGATCATATTAGCCGCTAGTCCTTGTCCGTGAAGATGGATGAAAAAGGACAGGCAGAAATCCATAGAAATCTCTTGAGGTTTCTTTGCCTTAACAAAGGCCATCCATTTCTTCCAGGAAGATTCGTATTGTCTTCTTGTTGACTTTGACTTATATTCTTCTAAGAAATTAATGCTGTCCTCGGAAATCCCAAACCTCTTCTTGACCGCTAAGGCGAGAAAATCATGAGATGAAGGTTCTGGGTTTTCTCTGATGAAGCATAGACAGTCGATTTCTGTACTAGCTGAGTCAGAACTGGTTCCGGCAACTGCCTGGCCACTTGTGGGCCACTATCGCTGCCCTCCCGCGAAAGGATCTCAATTTGTCGAGGGCTTTCAACAACAGGTTGGTTGGTGGGAACAGGTAAATCATGGACCATCTGTTCCAATCTAGAGACATCGCGTCCGTCGCTTCCGCTAGAGGATCCTCGTGCGGGGCTACGTACCGGGCTAACTTCTTGTTGTCGCTCGTTGCGAAGAGATCTACTTGCAATCCTGGGACTTTGCTCAATATGAAGGAGAATGATCCTGCGTCTAGGAACCATTCGGACTCTATCGGGTCGAACCTGGATAGAGCGTCCGCCGTCACATTGCGGAATCCTTGAAGGTGGACTGCTGATAAGTGCCATTTCATCTTCTTGGACAGATGAAGAATGGCTATTATCACCTGATTCAACTGAGGAGATCTTGAACCTTGACGATTTATGCCTCTCATCACTACTTCGCTGACTAGGACCAGGTGAATGTGGATTGATCGGCAAAGTTTCAGTTTCTTCAGGGAAAAAAACACTGCCATGGCTTCCAGATAGTTGATGTGGAAGGTCTTGAACAGAGGAGACCACATTCCTTGCACTTTCCGAAGATGAGAATGAACCCCCCCCCCCCTCCTTCCTTCGAAGCATCCGTGTGGACAGTGATTGTAGGAGGTCTTAGTAGATCTCTTCGATCGTTGTAAGCGTATTTTCTCCAGATCCCTGAGGCATTTTTTAATTGTGCTCTCAAAAGTGGGTCCGTCAAAGAGGCAAACTGGAGAGACCCCAACACTCTCTCCTGTTGTCTTCTTGAAATCTTTCGTGACCGAAGCAGATTTTTAACGGCCCCTGCAATCTCCTTTCTCTTTGCCTTTGGCAAGGAGAGGCAATGTGACTGTAAGTCTCAGTGGATTCCCAACCACTGGAACTTTTGAGCTGGAGACAGCCAAGACTTTTTCAAGTTGATCTTGAACCCTAGGTACTCTAGGAATTGGATCACTTTTCTGGAGGCTTGCAAGCATTCTTCTTTGGATGCTGCCCACACCAGCCAGTCGTCCAGGTAGGCCATCACCCGAACCCCTTTTAGGCGTAGTTGTCGAACAACTGCATTTGCAAGCTTTGTGAATATTCTTGGGGCAATATTCAAACCGAAAGACATGGCTCTGAAAGCGTATTTTCTTTTCTGGAGCTTGAATCCCAGGTAGGGGGAAACTTGGCGGTTGATTGGCACATGCCAGTATGCGTCCGTCATGTCTATGGAGACTGTGAATGCCCTTTTGGGCAGAAGGGTCCTTATGTGCTGAAGCGTCAGCATTCTGAACTTGTAGTTCACAATGAACTTGTTGAGTGGTGATAAGTCCAGAATGACTCTGAGCTTTTCCGAATCCTTCTTTGGAACACAGAATAGCCTTCCTTGGAATTTGATGGACTTTGCTTTCTTTATTACTCTCTTGTTCAATAGTTCCTGAACGTATTCTTCCAGAACTGGGGTTGAAGGCTGGAAGAATTGAGGAAAGCTTGGTAAAGATGAGGTCCAACCCCATCCCAGTCCTATCTTGATCAGGCTGTGGGCCCAAGGATCAAAGGTCCACCGATCCTGAAAATGTAGCAGTCTCCCTCCTACCGGCAGCATCTCACTTTGAGTGCTGGGTGGAAGACTTTCCACTTTGGCCACGACCACCTTTGTTACCTCTTCCTCTGAAGGGGCGTCTAGAGGAGCCTCGAAAGGATCCCCTTAACTTTGGCTTAGAAGAAGCCGACTGCCTTTCATAAGCTGGGGTGAAAACTGGAGACTGAGTCGCCAGTGTTTGGGGCACCAGTTGAAAGGTGGTGGAAGGTTGTGCCACCGTCTGGGGCACCGTGGCTATGGGAAGCTGTTGCTGTCTTGGCTGAGAGGACATGCGAGGCCGCTTCGACTTGTTCTTCGGCTGGGGACCCCTGTCAGCGGAAGACTTTCTCTTGGAGGACAAGCCCCATTTAGAGAGGAGATTCCTATTCTCCGAAGCAGCCTTGTCGACGACCTCCTTCACCACATCACTAGGAAAGAGGTCTTTTCCCCAGATATTAGAAGCTATCAGCTTCCTCGGTTCGTGTTTCACAGAGGCAGAAGCAAACACGAACTCCCGACAAGCCGTCCTGGCTCTGATAAAGTTGTATAGGTCTTTTGTAACCGTAGCCAAGTGCGCCTTAGCAAAGACCATATACATATCTGGAGAATCCGGGATGCTAGCCATCGTTTCTAGCCCCGTTTGTAAAGACATGGATGCTGCCAAGCGCTCCTTTGTCTCATGTTCTCTCTTCAAGAGAAACTCTGACAGCTTTGGGAGGTCCTCGTTGAACTGACTTCCAGCGATATCAGCCTCCAGCTTCCCAACTGAGAAGGTAACGTGAACGTCCTTCCAGTCCTTGTCATCTGAAGGAAAAGCGAGGGAGAAAGGCTTGCTTTCTTCCAGTGTGGGGCAGGGCTTTCCTGCCTTCACGGCCTTCAGAGCTGCTTTAAACCCTTTATCCATAAAGGGAAAAGCACGATGAGGGTCAGCAATAAACGATGGATGTTTCTTGCTTAATGACGGTACCTTTGAGCAAATGAATGCCCTTTCCTTTAGCTTTGTGGAAAACAAAGCCTGTGCTTTAGCAAGCTCTAGGACAATTACTTCCTTGAGCTCCGTCTCTTCTTTGGATGCCGGTTCAGTTCTGAGCCGGACATAGCAATCCTCCACTGGGACGGTACCCAGTTTCTCCGAAAGGAAAATCTTGCCTGCTGACATAGGCATGTGCTCCGAGTACCACCACAGGTTAACATCGGAGAACACAGGGAGGTCCATCACATTTAGTTTCTTCGGGGCTAAGCGCGAGGAAACCCATTGCTCGATCTCTGATCGGAAAGTAGTCTCTTTTTCTGACGACTTCTTCTGCAAGTCGTACACCATCTACATCAGAGATTGCAAGGTGGTCGTAAGTGCCTCCAGATGAGGCGGTTGCGAAGAAGTTGTTGGAGCTGGTTCCACCACAGCCGCTGAAGAAACCGATACCGCTTCAGCATTCTCAACCTCGTTAGAAGGAGGAACAACTGCCTCCTGTTCTAACTCTTCTACGAGGAGATTCTTCTCAGTCTCCTCGGAAACGACAGACATATTGTTGTCCAGGTGGACGCTCTCCAAAGCATCCGCCACGTCAGGGGCTCCAGGTTTCTGAACCGGGAGTTGCACCAAGGGGATCGCCGGTTTAGTCTGGGGAATGACGGCATCGTCACGAGCTCCGGGGAAAAGACAGTCCCTCATCCTAGCATTAGGAAGGTATGGGCCCGAGGTATTCTTTTGAAAACCTCTAACCCATCTCCACAGCGTAATCCTAGCTGCATCCCTAGACTCCGCAGACTTTTGATCATCAAAAGCCTCCTTAACCAACTTGTCACACACAGTACAAGCCTCTGGGTCCCAGTACTTGAGGGCCCCTTTGGTGACAGAACAGCGGGCGTGAGACCTACACACGCCATGTCCGTAGAAGTCCTTGCTGCGGACCCTACAAAAGTTGTTCCCGCACTCGGGATGATGCTCCTGTAAAGAAAAGAAAAGCAAATGAGTTGTCTGTGAAATTCCCGAATTTCAACATAATACATTTATTATATTTAGCTTGGATAGGGTAAGCTATAGTAGGAAAGACACCCACATGTGTTTCCCATCCAGCCATTTGCTATAATCCCTTCCCATATTGAACCATGAAATTCACAAGGAATTAAATAACAGAGGGAATATCCAAGATATATAGTGTCTACTTGACACATCCTCTTATAATGTTCAATACAGTGGATAATTTTAATGGATATAACCATTATAATAAGAGAGAATCATCTCTCTATGATGGTCTCATAAATGGCTATACAAGAACCACTTGTAGGTTGGAAAAATTTTATCATATTTTTCTGGATACAGCAGTTGCCGGCGGCAGTATGCCGCCGACGTTGCCAGTGGCAGTATGCCGCCGACACTGCCGGCCCTGCCGACATTGCCGGTCCTGCCTACGCTGCCGGCCCCACCGACGTCGTCGGTATGTAGGGCCAGTCGGTAAATGCCGGCAGGCAGGCGTCTGCCGAGCCTGCCGGCAACTACCGTTAATAAAAATATAGTGTCGACCTGCCGACATTATAGGCATGATGGGCTAGTCAGCATATGCCAGCAGGCCGGCATCTGCCGGGCCTGCTAGCCACTGCTGGCTACACTATGGGTGGAAGGCATTGGCCAGCTGCCGACAAGCTACTCAGTTGCCGGCAGGCAGGCCTACCCACTCACCAACGGCATCGATCAACGATGTCCGAGGTAAGAGAAACAGAAAACTGTTAGCCTAGCCAACCCAAATTGTCGGCAGAATAACTGCCGACTACAGCCCATGATAGAAAGAAAGGGAGAAAGATAAGGATAGAAGACGGCAAAGAATCAGCTATGACGTCTACATCCTGAAAGAGTGTGCCAGTGGAAGAGGGAAATCAATTCGGGCTTCCACTCAACCATATCCCATCTTAAGGGATATGGAAGGCAGTCCAAGGGAGGACTCTAAGGAACACTCAAAGATATGAGGTTATCTGTCAGTAACCTAACCAGGCACTGACAGAAAAACTCATGCCAGGTCTACAGACGTCCAGAGGAGCCTATGTAGAACCACGGCCATAAGGGTGTTGGATCATTCAACACGAAAGAGATAGCGGGGAAGGGGTGAATAGTCCAAAGTTAAAGCAATACCCAAGGTATTACTTAACTTGACGGATTCTGTCCTCGTAAAAAGCCTCAACTAGGGGAAGTCAATTCCCCAGGTTGGGTTAGGTAATGAGAGAACGTCCAAAAACGAACTCAAGAGAACAGAATCTCGTACCAGGGGTCTAAACCGGGAAGACACCTATCCTCCCGTTAAAAACCCCCGATACAGGACTGTCTGCTAGACCATAAAGAGGAAATTTTGCAACAATAACCTCTACAAGATCTAGGAAGGCAAGCCTCCTGAACAGCAACTAGCCCTACTGGAATACCGACAAGCTACTCAGTTGCCAGTATAAATCCAGGTAGCTAGATTCCAACACAGACTTACTCCGATG
>NC_090730.1:94776234-94783734 GCF_036898095.1 Palaemon carinicauda
ATTTATATGTATATATTGATAAATAGTTATAAATGTATATATAAATATATATATGTATATAAATATACCTATATATATATATATATATATATATATATATATATATATATATATATATATATATATATATATATATATATATATATATATATATATATATACATACACATATGTACACACACACACACATATATATATATATATATATATATATATATATATATATATATATATATATGCATAATTATATATAATTTATATATATACTGTATATAACGGATTTTGAGCGAAGCGAAAAATCTATTTTTGGGTGAGATGGCCATGTCGTCCTGATGGAAGTTCCTATAGGGTAGCTTCCTAGGGTATATTACAACTACGGCGATATTCCCAGAGAATTTACCTTAAGGTACCAGAATTCTAACTCCTGGAGCGAGTATCCCTCGTGAAAGGGATATCGCGACATATCAGAGGACGTATTCTAGACACGTCACATGGCAATCTACATCCTGGACAGAGATTTCGTCTCGTAGGAGGTGATTGGCGAGATACGAATTCGGGAAAGAAAAAGGGGAGCCGCTCCTAGGGCTTCCCTATCCCCCGATTCGTATGCGTGCCTGGCGCCAATCCTGGCGCCAATCCTGGCGCCATCTGTATTCCTTGTAGCGTACACGAGGTGCTACAGATACTGTATGTAGGGAGGGGTCCTACAGCCCTTTCTTAGAAAGGCAAGGGCGGGTCCATCAGGACGACATGGCCATCTCACCCAAAAATAGATTTTTCGCTTCGCTCAAAATCCGTTTTTTGGGCTCAAGCCATGTCGTCCTGATGGAAGTGTACCAGAGCATTACTGTATCTGTGGATTCTCAGAACGTGCCGTACTCCCCGGAGGTAATTTTTTCCCGGTCGACTAGACCTAGAGACCTAAGATGTTACCGTTATACATCTTTTCAACTAACTATAAACTATGTTAGAGCTTCCTGCCCCCTACAGGGAAGAGTCCTACTAGACTCTGGAAAAGTCTCGAAGAGTACATATATCTATGTATGAATACCAGGCAAGCTAATATAGTGGTCTCACCCTATATTAAGTAAAGCATAGTTTGTAAAAAACCACTGCGTCAATATGAAATATCGACCAGTTCTCCGCACAATACTTGTATTGGACAAAGGTTTTATATCCGCATAGGAGGAAAACCAATACAACATAGCTTGCATAAAGGAACAATTCTATTAGAATTATCCCAGATAAGGTACATAGAATGAATGCTCAATTATACCAATAAATTGACACAGGTGAAGGAGACGCAAGGTTCTCAAGAACCAGATTATTGACAGGCAATAAATAGACAGGTTAACCACAATTATATATATATATATACATAAGAAGAGGATAACCCAAAACTTTAAGCATAAGTATGATAGTAAACAGAGCTTGTTTGTCTGAAAGAAAAAACATTAGATGCCACTTTTAAGATACCGAGGTATCAAAGTCATAAAAGCCTGTATTACAAATCAATGACATTAGCGTTAGAAATGCTCGGCACACATGTCTGCACTTATGCTAGGTTCACCTTCGGAAATGGAACAGTCATGATGGGCAACACAGTGCCCTCACTTAGTTTGTAGTACAGTATGTAACTACACACTCACCCTGGAATTAATCGTCCCAATTAAGACCACTGTTCCTCGCAGAGTTAAACAGTAGGGTTAACACCGCGACCCACTGCTACCACAGATCTCTTTTAGTTCCTCTACTTGCTTCGCATAGTAGCGAAAGAACACTCTGGAAGACTTCCAGCCAGTGTATGAACGGAGATGTTCAAAATCCATACAATTAAAGAAATTTAAGAATGAGGCCACTTTCCTCGGATCGTGACCTGCGGGTGTATTGTCAGGATCCGCTCTGCGAATAAAATATGTGATTTTCGCTCTGAGTTGATTCAGAGATAAATTTGAGCCTGATGTTTCTCCCCTGAATAGTTGACCACCCTTGAAGTCTGAAGTTCTATGAAGATAGACCTTTAGGCATTCTACTGGACATAGAGATGCATCTTCTTTCAGAGGGCAGATTCTCCAGGGACCCCACCTGTTGGTGGGTAACTCATTCTTGGCGAGAAACGTAGGATCCGGAAACAGGTTCAGTTCTCCCCATCCAGGAACTGAACACGACCTGCCTCTCTCGAGAGGCTACAATCTCACTAACCCTGGCCCCAGACGCGAGTGCAAAATAGGAAAATAACTTTTTGTGTCAAATCCTTTAACGCACACTCTTCATTGCTCAACAGAGAAGCGAAATGAAGAACTTGTCTAAAGACCATGAAATGGGCTTTGGAGGTGCTGAAGGTCTGAGCCTAGCACAGGCTTTCGGGACTTTATTAAAGATCTCGTTACCTAGGTCGACCTGGAAGGCATATAGAATGGGTCTTGTCAAAGCAGACTTACACGCTGAAATCGTGTTCGCTGCCAACCCTTGACCATGGAGGTGGAGAAGAAAGATAAGCAGAAGTCTGTCAAGATCTCCTGCGGATTCTTCGCCTTGACAAAAGGCCACCCATTTTCTCCAAGATGACTCATATTGCCTTCTAGTAGATTTGCACTTATATTCCTCAAGGAAGTCTATACTGGCTTTCGAAATCCCGAAACGCTTTCTCACCGCTAGGGAGAGAAAATCATGAGCTGCAGGGTCCGGGTTTTCTGTAATGAAGCGCAGACAGTTGACTTCTGGACTCGCTGGGTCAGAACTGGATCTGGTAGAGGTACAAACTTCAGCTACAGTTCCAATGCCAGGAGGAACCACACGCTGTTCGGCCACTTGTGGGCCACTATTGCCGCTACCCTTTGAAGGATCTCAGTTTGTTGAGGACCCTCAACAGAAGGTTGTGAGGAGGGAACAGATAAATCTTGGACCATCTGTTCCAGTTGAGGGACATCGCGTCCACTGCTTCCGCTAAGGGGTCCTCGTACGGGGCACGTACAGGGGCAACTTCTTGTTGTCTTTCGTCGCAAAGAGGTCTATCTGCAGTTCTGGGACTGATTCAGAATGAAGGAGAATGATCCTGCGTCTAAGGACCATTCCGACTCTATCGGTGTGAACCTGGATAGAGCGTCCGCTGTCACATTGCGGACTCCTTGAAGGTGAACTGCCGACAGGTACCACTTCTTCTTTTCCGCCAATCGGAAGACGGCCAACATTACCTGGTTGAGAGGTGGTGACCTCGATCCTTGTCGATTCAAGTATCTCACAACTACCTCGCTGTCTATCACCACCTTATGTGGATCGAGTGACGCGGGGAGACTTTCTTTAAGGTAAGGAGCACTGCCCTAGCTTCTAGAAAGTTTTATGTGAAAGGTCTTGAATAGCCTGGACCAAGTCCCCTGGACTTTTTTCCGATGAGAGTGACCTCCCCATCCCTCCTTCGAGGCGTCTGAGTGAATCGTCACCGACGGGGGAGGTGGCTGAAGAAGAACCGACTTCTTTAGATGTCTGGCTTGGGACCAAGGCCTGAGAAGAGTACTTAGCCGAAGCGGCTGGTCTTCTCAGATCTCTTCACGCGTTTGATGCATAACTTCTCCAAACTCCGATTGCATCCTTTAGCTGTGCTCTTAGCACTGGGTCTGTCACCGAAGCAAACTGGAGAGAGCGCAGTACTCTCTCCTGCTCGTGTCTTGATATCCTTTCGGAATCTTGAAGTCTCTTGACAGAACCCGCTATCTCCTTCCTTTTCTTCGCCGGGGTGGAGAAACGGTGTGACAAAAGGTCCCAGTGGATTCCCAGCCACTGGAACTTTTGAGATGGAGAAAGTCGAGACTTTTTCTGTTGATCTTGAAGCCTAGGTACTCTAGGAACTGGATCACTTGACTGGAAGCTTGCAAGCATTCTGTCTCGGATGCTGCCCACACCAACCAGTCGTCCAGGTAGGCTACTACCTGAATTCCCTTTAGGCGTAATTGTTTGAGAGCTACGCTCGCAAGCTTCGTAAAAATCCTTGGGGCTATGTTTAGCCCGAATGGCATGGCTCCGAAGGCGTATAGTCTTCGTTGTAGCCTGAACCCTAGGTAGGGGGAGAGTCGATGGCTAATTGGAATGTGCCAATAGGTGTCTGACAAGTCTATAGAGACGGAATATGCCCTCTTGGGCAGTAAGGTCCTTATGTGTTGCAGTGTTAGCATTTTGAATTTGCAATTCACTATGAACTTGTTGAGTGGCGACAAGTCCAGAATGACTCTGAGCTTTTCCGAGTCTTTCTTGGGAACACAAAACAGCCTCCCTTAGAAATTGATGGGCTTCACCCTTCGGATCACCTTTTTTCTCCAACAGTTCTTGAACGTACTCCTCCATAACGGGGGTGGAGTGTTGGAAAAACCGAAGGCACGGGGGTGGAGTGCTGTACCAGCTCCCGCCCAGTCCATTCTTGAGTAGGCTGTGGGGCCAGGGATCGAAGGTCCACCGATCCCGAAATTTCAGAAGTCTCCCTCCTACCGGTATCACCTCACTTGGACTGCCGTCCTGAGGTCTTGCCTTCCTGACCACGACCACCCCTGAATCCCCTTCCCCTTGAGGGGCGTCTAGACGAGCCTCTGGCTGCTCCTCTAGGCTTTGCTCGAAAGGAAGTAGACTGCCCTTCGAACGCTGGGGTGAATGCCGTGGACTGTGTCGACACGGCCTGGGGTACCCACTGAAAGGTGGTCGGGGTTTGTGCCATGATCTGGGGCACTGGGGGCAGTGGCAATTGCAGTTGCTGTTGCTGTCTAAGAGGCTTGGCTGGCCGAGACGGTAGCCTAGTCCTCATAGTCTTCCTCTTTGGTTGAGGACCCTCATCCGGGGAAGACTTTCTTTTGATAGCCAGGCCCCACTTCTGGAGAAGGTTTCTATTCTCCAAGGCGGCCTTATCAACAACTTCTTTGACCAAGTCGGTAGGGAAAAGGTCTTTTCCCAAAATGTTGGAGGAGATTAGTTTCTTTGGCTCGTGCCTCACCGTAGCCGAGGTAAACACGAACTCCCTACAAGCTCTCCTTGCCTTGACGAAGCCATAAAGGTCCTTCGTCACTGTGGCCAGATGAGGCTTGGCCACTACCATGAACATTTCATGGACCTTGGGGTCACTTGCCATCGTCTCGAGAGTAGTCTGAAGAGACATTGAGGCAGTCAGTCTTTCTTTTGTATCGAACTCACTTCGCAAAAGAAAGTCAGACAGCTTAGGGAGGTCCTTGCCGAACTGACGTCCGGCAATATCAGCCTCCAACTTTCCCACTGAGAACGTAAGATGGACGTCCTTCCAGTCTTTGTGGTCCATAGGCAGGGCCAGCGACAAGGGTTTACACTCCTCTAGGGAGGGGCAAGACTTGCCGGCCTCGACTGCTTTTAGTACAGCCAGAAACCCTTTCTGTAAAAAGGGGAAGGCTCTAGTAGGCGAGGACACAAAGGAAGGGAGCTTCCTATTCAATGCGGCTACCTTTGAGTTAGAGAAGCCCCTCTCTTTCATCGAGGATGAAAGTAGAGCTTGAGCCTTAGCATGGTCCATCACTATGACCTCCTTCGGCTCTGTCTCCTCCTTTGAAGCTGGTTCCTTCCTCAGCCGGACATAACAGTCCGGATATGATGCCTTGCTGGGCCAGAATTCCACCTCCTCCAGGGGAACTGAGCCCAGCTTATCCGAGATGACGATCTTTCCAGTCGTCATCGGCATGTGCTCAGCATACCTCCATGGGTTAGCATCTGAGCCCAAGGGAAGGTCTTTCACATTGAGCTTTTTCTGGGGCCCATGTGATTCTGCAAGGCACTGCATTCGCAGTTCCATTGCAGCCGCCTTCTCCTGATTCTCCTTCTGCATTTGTTGGATCATTCCAACAATAGAAGAGAGGGCCTGTCCCAGCTCTACTGGGAGACCGGCCGATGTAGAGGGGCTTGAACTTCATCCTGGGCTTCTGCCAGGAGGTCTTCCTCCTGACACCCGTCCACATCAGACATCCTGTCATCTAGCTGGATGTCTTGCATCGCGACCGCGACTTCAGCATCCACCTGCATCTGAACTTAGGGGATCTCCTCTTGAGGCTGGGGAATCACTGCATCAGCTGATGCCTTAGGGAAAGGATACGCCCTCATCTTCTCACTTGGAAGATAAGGGCCAGAAGTGTTCTTTTGGAAGCCCCTTACCCAGGTACGAAGCTTCTTCCTAGCTATTTAAATGTCTCAGTAATCAGGTTAGTGCACACAGTACATACCTGAGGGTCCCAATACCGGAGATCATCATTGGAGACAGCGTATGCTGCGTGTCTCCTACAAAACTCATGTCCGCAGAGGTTCTTGCTGCTGACATTGCAGAAAGCACTTCCCCACTTCGGAGTGTCCTTCTGTAAAGAGAAGAAATTTCCATGAGTATCAAGTGAACTATGTATCACTGGATATGCATAGTATAGCATAACAATTCAGAAAGGAAAGACACACACTTGTGTTTCCCTCACAACCCATTGTTGCAGCCTTCCAGATAATAAAATCAAAATGGTTTATCTCTTTTAGAGTAACCAATGCAAGGTTTCCAGAGGAAACAGGTGGAGCTCACACCTAAGCAATGATTTTAAAATCCTGGATAATAGACAGGGAAGAACTTAGCTTCCTATCTGTAGGGCAACAGCAAAGGGATGTGCAAGAAAAAACAATAGTGTTAGAAGACACAGTGCTGTACCAAAACCCTTACCATAGTTTTCTTCTTACTGTATATGTTATACTGAAGAATACTAGTACAGTATAGGGGGATGTGTGCCTACCTGCCTTTGCCGGCCGGCACACACCACAACTAGCTTTAAAGTATACTACTTAACAGCTGTAGGGCAGCAGCACTCTGGTTCAAATGCCTGTGCCGGTCGGCAGCAACTGCCGGCCGGTAACAGCCACTGTTGGCCGGCAATGGCTGCCGGCCAGCAACTACACAAGGTAGTACCCAGCTGCCGGCCACACTCTTGGTGACCGGCAGACAAGGGCTGACATAAGCCGGCCGGCAAAGGTACAAGACCAATGCCAGCTGGCAGCAAAAGAACCAGAGGACTACACCTGCCCGGCTGCCGGCCTCATAGGCCGGCAGCCGGGACAGGTACAGCACTAGAAGAAAAATAGAATGGATGCCGGGATAAGAGTGTACACAACCTCCAAGCCCGGCAACCGAAAGAGTGCATATAAGGAAGGGGAGAAACTAATTCAGGCTTCCTTGACCAATGCCGTCCGGCTCTGCCGGCAGGCATGGATGAGGGACCAAGAGAGATCCGGGCAGCACTCGAAAACATAAGACCCTTGCCGGCCAGCAGCTCTGCCGGCCGGCAAGGGGCTGAGTCAATTCCACATCCTAACCTATACTAGGTCCAGAAGTAGAACGACGTACAGTACAGTAAGACCCCTGCCGGCCAGCTCTGCCGGCCGGCAAGGGGCTGAGTCAATTCCACATCCTAACCTATACTAGGTCCAGATGTAGAACGACGTACAGTACAGTAATGGCTCGGCCATTACGAA
>NC_090730.1:94793734-94796234 GCF_036898095.1 Palaemon carinicauda
TATCTCTAATAATCAAATATTCATTTTTAGGGGAAAAGATACAATAACAGTAAAAGCAAGAGGGAACAATTTGCCGATAGAAAGTCATGAGGGAGTAAGTGTATGTGTGGGCTCGGAGAGACCTTTAAGTAAGGTAACAGTTGTACCTGAAAGAGGAGAAGTGTTGTCTCCCCAGACACTTACGAGCATATCAATGACCCCGTGTTGCTCTCTTTCGGAAGGAACCAAGGTCGTTGTTGAACCCCACGACAATTGGGCTCTTATGATATTAAAGACCTTGACAGAAATAAAAGAGAACAGAACTGATATAACAATAGTTTATTTGTCAAATAAAAGAGTTGTGTTAGGAAGGGATTCTGTGTGTGAGTTAGAGTTATGTGAAATTGCTAATAATAAGATCTTAGGAACCACAACTCCAGCCCGCACAGACGAATGCACTTAGAATTTGATTAGGCAAGCACAAAAACTATGTCCGTCAGAATACCAACCTGTAGTTAGGGACATTGTCAATAATTATTCCGATGTAATTGCAATTGGAGATGAGCCACCCGGGAGGATTGATCGATTTCCCTTTAGCATTGAAACTGGGCAGGTGGTGTCGATCAAGGCCTTATAAGGTACCCATTAATTTCCAGGGAGAGATAGAAAGGGAAATTAATAAATTAAGGGACCAAGGGATGATTGAGGAGAGCGAATCCCCCTGGGCTTCTCCAATTGTAGGTGTTAGGAAAAAGAATGGCTTGGTAAGATTTTGTGTTGATTATAGGAAGTTGAACGCAGTCACTAAGGATAATGCATTTCTATTGCTCTCGATCGAAGAATTACTTGTGAAAGTCCAGGATAGTAAATATTTTACAACTGCTGATTAAAATCTGGATACTATCAAATACCCATTCAAACAGGAAGTAAATGTGAAACAGCATTTATAGCTAACGATCAACTATTTCAATTTAATTTTCATCCTTTTGGTGTTAAAAATGCTACAAATCATTTCCCTAGAGTAATGATGGTGGTTTTGTCTCCCTTAATTGGCCATAATGTTCTTGTTTATTTAGAGGATATCATAATAACAGGGAAAACGGCCGAAGAACATAATAATAATATTCGTAAAGTTTCAGAGGCATTGCGACGTAATGGTATGAAAATAAATTTGTCAAAGTACAAATTATTTTGTAAACAGGTCGAATTTTTAAGTCACATAATAACCCCAGAAGGTATCTAATCCTGACCCAGTAAAGTAGTGGCTATTAGAGATTTCCACAGGCCACGTAACTCTAAGGAAGTAGCTGGGTTCCTAGGGCTCGCTGGGTATTACTGTAAATTCATAAGAGGTTTTGGAGAGATAGCGAGACCCTTAGATGCTTTAAAGAAACAAAAAGTAATAAATTGGGGAGTGGAGGAAGAAAGGGCCTTAACTAGCAATGAATTACCCGTATATCCTATATTTGATCGCCCGTTTTTAGTGACAACAGATGCGAGTAGCGTAGCTACCTGTGGCCTAGTTTTTCAACAAGATGATAAAGGCAGAGAGCGGCCCATTTGTTTCGCTTCCTGGGCATTAAAAGGGGCAGAAAAGAATTATAGTGCATTCGATTGAGAAGCTTTGGCTATTCTTTGGGTTCTAGATAGGCTTCGGTTCTTGGTCAGTCGATTGAGTTGCAAAGTGATCATGTGATTTGTATTATATAAATGATTTCACCTCTCGACAAGCTAGGTGGATTGAGAGATTGATAGAGTTCAATATAAAGGGTTTTCACCACATAGAAGGTAATTCTAACAAGGTAGCTGATGCTCTCCTTCAAGGTGCAGTAATAGGAGTAACAACAAGGGCACAAAAGAGGACCGAAGAACATAACCAAAATATTGAACACCCCATCAAAATAGAGAAGATAGAGAACGGGACGTGAATTCTGCCGATGAGCAGTCAGAAGACGGGGGGAGAGAGAGAGAGAGAGAGAGAGAGAGAGAGAGAGAGAGAGTTGCAGATATTAGGGAGAGAGAGAGATATGAGCGTTGAAGGTGTATATATGTGGGTGGCTGAGGATATGTCAAGGGGTGTCCAGAATGAATGCCCAATTGATGCAGGTTTGATTGACTTTGGAGGTTGGGACATAAAAGAAGTCCGAGAGGGACAGAAAAAAAGAAGAAAGGATGGAAAGAGTGCGAGCAGTGATTAAAGGGGAATCGGAGAGTTATCCGTCATTTTTGTATGTGCCTCATGAGAATTTTTTTTATAGAAAATGCTATCTTATATTGTGCTTCCGAGAAGAGGGGAGGGGAATTTTCTGCATGGATAGTTCTTCCTCCCTCTTTACTTAATCGAGCCATCCACACTGTACATGCAAGTCCGTATGCAGGACACTTAGGAAATGATAGAACATTAAGGAGAATACGTGAATCTTTCTTTTTGTTAGAAATGAAAAAATCTATAGAGAATTAGGTAAAAGGTTGTCTTTCTTATAACTGTTTCAAAGAACATAAAAACAGTGTACCGGAAGCC
>NC_090730.1:94803734-94808734 GCF_036898095.1 Palaemon carinicauda
GCCTCAGAATGTGGAGTCATGGATTTTATCCGCCGATGCCCATTTAAATGCCAAACAAATCGTAGACCCTTTTGTACAATTACAAGAAGCTAGAAGTTTCATAGATTTTTCTAAAGGAGATGCGAGTGCGTATTTAAGAGGTGTTTCATTTCAAGAAGCAGTTACCTGGGATGATTTCAAAGTTAGGTTACACGCGGTCTATGGGGGTGAAGAAGCCTTGGATGTAGTATTAACGTTAAGAAATACACTTAATCAAGCTACTATGACTCGGCTTAATGTTATTGAGAGAGCAGCTCTCATAGCCGATAGGCTTAATGAATATCAAGATATTTTAGGTAATTCCACTTGGGTTACTAGAGATAACATCTCCGTGAAAGATTTTTTACGATTAATGTATTTAACTTGCATGACACTTATGTTGCCTGAAGCTTTGGGGCGGTGTTTTGATAAAAAGTTAACGCCTGCAAGTACGGAATTGGATGTATATAAACAGATAAAGAAACACATGTCAAAGTGTCCTGACCTTGATCCCGTGTTAACTCAAGTTTTTGCAAAAAATGAAACAAAGCCACAACAAGTAAATGTAGCAAATAATAGTCAAGTTGCGGGAATGACGTGTTATAATTGCATACGTCAAGGTCACTTGATTGCGGACTGCAGAACAAAATTCTGTTCAATACATAATAGTTCGACTCATTCATATAGTCAGTGCTACTCGCGTAAGACACAACAGAATCCTAGAAATACACAGTCAATTCTACAGTCAGTTCCATATGGAAATAAAAAGAAAAACCCTCATTTTAATAAGAAGAAACAGCCAAACGTCAATGTAGTTCAGAATCCCAAACAAACAAACAGTTCTTCGAATAACGCTGAGCCTGGGTCGTCAAACCAGACCTCGCAAGGTCAGACTAATTTTCAGAATGTGCAGAGCAAAGCAAATACTACATAATTAACTCCAGTGGGGAAGAGAGTGATGTTGGGTCAAGATCATTCAGTCAACATCAGTAGTATTGAATAATCAATTTAATGTTTTATCAGATCATTGTGAGGCAATAGATTTTCCTATGAAACACACGGCCGAATTAAGTAAATCAGTGCATGTTCCCGTAGATTTGCAATGAATTCATACCATAATAAGCCAAAATGAGTTACGACCAACATTATATGCTGTAAATTTAGAACACAGATCATTTACATTATTGTTTTACTCTGGTAGTCCATGTAATATCATGGATTTGAGGACACATCATTTGTTGTTTTCGAACTTTCCGATAGAAATATCCGGAGTGAGACTCTCGGGTATAGGAAATAATGAATTAAATGTGATAGGCGTAACTCATGTTCAGTTCAAGGTCGGTAAGCGCACGTTTGCCGATACATTTGTTGTTGTACAAAACATTGATATGTATCCAGCTGTAATTATAGGATACCCATCTATGGGCAATCAATACATTATCTTAGCCCCTGCCAAGCACCGCGTGTATATCAAAGAAAAATTCTATAAGTCTTCTAATACCTTAAAATCAGTTTTGGATAAAAAGGAGACGACAAATGTAACCGTAACGTACGTTGAAGAACCAATAACTTGTCTCACTAATAAAGAAATGATATACGCGACCCAGCAGAATTCTCGTTCACCCATAATATCATCTTGCACGCAATCTATCGAGCCAAACGTACCTTTGAATTTAATAGTGCAAGTAAAGAAAACATTACCGGGATCTGAAATATTAATCCTTTCCGACACTTTGAAAACTAACGGATTGTCTGTCACACAAGCTATTTATACAGTAGGCTCACATCAACAATGTAATATTGAAGTCTGTAATCATTTAAATACCACTTTAGTAATTCACAAAAATCAACATATCTTATATGTAGAAGTTTATAAACATCGTATTCTTACCGTTGCAGAAATCAATCACGCTCAATCAGTTGCGGATGAATCCCTTTTGCAATCTATTAAAAATAAAATCAATAAAGACATTCAAGACGAAGAAATTCAGCAGAAAATTCTGGGACTTTCAACTGAATATCATCAAGTTTTTTCCACTACGGATGGATCCTTAGGAAAAACAGATGTGATCGAGCATCAAATAAGGTTGAAGGACAAGCAGAAAATTATCTATGTACCCTCGTACAGACTCCCTATGAAATTCCAGAATGAAATAAATGATGAGGTAAGTAAAATGCTAGAAGAGGGAGTCATTAGGAAATCGAAGAGCCCTTATAATTTTCCATTAATAGTTGTACCGAGAAAAAATCGAACATGGCGTATCTGTGTAGACTTCCGTCGTCTAAACGAGGAGACGATCCCTGATCGATTCCCAATGCCATGTACTGACGCTATTTTGTCTTTGTTAGGTCAGAATAAATATTTTACCAGTTTGGACTTACTTAAAGGCTTTCACCAGATATCATTAGAAGAAGACAGTATCCCATACACAGACTTCAGCGCAGCCAGGGGACATTATGAATTTTTACGGATGCCTTTGGGTTTACGTTGTCCTCCCATAACATTTACAAGAATGATTAACAGAGTGTTTGGAGACTTACTAGGGGATATATTGCATGCCTATATGGACGACCTTGTAATCTTTTCCAACACCTTAGAAGAACATCTACGTAAATTAGAACTAGTACTACAGAGACTAAGTCAACATAACTTAAGGGTAAAGATTAGTAAGTGTGAATTTTCCAAAACAGAATTAATATATTTGGGTTTTATGGTGTCAAGCCAAGGTCTTAAAGTAGTCCATGATAAGGTGTCGGCTGTCCGTAACTTTGCCATACCTACTAATGTTAAGGGAATACAGCAATTTCTGGGTTGTAGTGGATATTACAGGCGTTTTATACGCAATTATTCAATAAAAGCCGCTCCCTTAACTGATCTTACGAAGAAGGGCGTAGATTTCATATGGTCCGAGCAGCATCAACAGGCGTTTAATACCTTGAAAGATGAACTGTGTAGTTCTCCTATCTTAAGATTTCCTAACTTCGGTAAGGAATTCCTCATTGCAACAGACGCCTCAGACTTAGGAGTAGGTGGGGTATTGCTTCAGCAATATGATAAACAATTTTTCCCGATAGCTTTATATTTTCGAAAACTGAGAACTTCCGAAAGTAAGTATGCAGTAATAGATAAGGAAGGGCTAGCTATTGTTAATTCACTAGTGCATTTTAGGTCCATAATATACGGTTATCCCGTTAAGGTTCTTACTGATCATAAACCACTAACCGACTTCTTTAAAGGCTTCAACCACAGCCCCAAACGAACTCGGTGGCATTTGATCATTCAAGACTTTGGCGCGAGAATCGGGTATTTACCTGGGAAAGCAAATATCATTGCTGATGTATTATCACGCAACCCCGTGGGGATAGGCTTCAGGAACCAAATCATATGCCTCGAGGACTAGAGCCATAACCTTATGATAATCATGGGCAATACCTTCTTCCAAGGCATTATGCACTCTAATTGTCTTGCCCACCAACCTACATTGAATTAGTACAGTCCACATTTCTGGCAACCAAGACAACTGAGTGGCAACATGTTCAAATGCCTTGAAAAATTCTGGAATATTCAACTCGTCAAATACTGGCACCAATTTCAAGGCCTCACCTACATTAAATTTATCCTGTGAGTTGTCCCGAGGTGTACTAAAATGATTAGAGGTGGCCTGCAGCCTAGTAATTTCTAAATTGATATTGGCCATTTCCAATTCATGCCACCTCGCCCTCTCATTCTCTTCAAATTCTAGTTTCATCAATTCTATCCTTTTACATATTAAATTAAATTCACTGTCCTCCTTGGACTCCACCAAAGGACGAACAGGAACCAGAGGATCTTCTGGCGCAGGGTTTTCTAAAGATTTGAACGGATTAGTGGAAACATTTAGTTTCAGAGGCAAATTAGCCTGACCCTCATAAATAGTTCCTGTCCGGGGAGGATCCTCAAACAAATTTAGACATCCATTAACACTTATTCGGTCATCATCATTAATCATACTACTTCATGCTCAGAGTCACTACTAACTGGAATCTCATACTCCCTAACCAAATGTTCAGCCTCAGCCAGACCTTGAGAAACTTTACTTTTGACAGCTACCAACAATTGATTTTTTGTATCCGCTGCCCTCAACGGAATGCCTAACCACCGGACACAACTTACTAAACAAGTCTTATTCAGTACTGGCATATGTTTTATACAATCAGCTGATCATAAAAACTCTGCTGGGTAAAACAGAAAATTCTCCATTGTACCAAAATTAGCAGGGGAGAAAGGTAATACTCTACAACAAAAGGAAATATTTTCAAAATAACAAAGTGCTGTTCCACGGACCAAAACACTGAGTACACCTGAGAACAATCCTGTCACGGTCGCAAAATTGTTAAAACCCTTAGGAAATGGTACGACCATTGGGGTTGCTATAAAAGTTGTTATTATTATTGTTGTCAGTAATAAATGTAACTCAGTGCTAAAGGTCAGCGGAAACAAACACTCAAGAAAACTTAACAATATTTAATACTTAACAATTACAAAATTTAGATCAACCTTGTTAAAATGACAAATACCATAATTTAACATCAAGGAAGGACAAATACCAGTCCTTTAAATCACGATGGATTCCCTAAAACTAAGAAGCTAAGTCCTAACAAAGACAGGAGAAATATCAGTTATAAACTTATTTGGATCAAACAATTTTGTTGGCCAGACCAAAAATTACCCTAATACCAATTCCAAGAAAGAAGGAAGTCAGAATAAATAAAACAGGAAAACTATTATAAATCCTTCCTATCAACACAAAACTAAGCACAAGAAACATTGTCTATAATAAACTTACTGGAAGACATTATGTAGTCACGACGTAAATATGACAATATATATATATATATATATATATATATATATATATATACATATATATATATATATATATATATATATATATATATATATATATATATATATATATATATATATATATATACATATAAAC
>NC_090730.1:94818734-94821234 GCF_036898095.1 Palaemon carinicauda
ACGCTTACTGTAATTAGGCTGTAATAAAATTCTAACCTACGTTCACCTAACAAAGGTGAACGTAGTTGAACACAGTTTCCTTTAATGAAAGGAAATAAAAGATTAGCAAACCACTCACCCCAGTAATAATCGACTAACGACTCGTGATAACTACACTTCACTGCCCAAACTGGAATGAATTTAAAAATTTGTACTTAGCTTATATATGGTTCTGTGTGATGACGACACATCCTCTCTCTCTCTCTTGATGTTTTGTTAGCGATGTATCGTTCGAGTTTCCGTTGAATGTAGTGCTCCCTGGATATGTTTTGTAAGCGTTGAACGTCAGTCCTTAGGAAATCAAACAGCCCTTATAATTTTCCTTTAATAGTTGTACCGAAAAAAGATCGAACATGGCGTATCTGCGTCGACTTCCGTCGTTTAAACGAGGAGACGATCCCTGATCGATTTCCAGTGCCATGTACTGACGATATTTTGTCTTTGTTAGGTCAGAATAAATATTTTACCAGTTTGGACTTACTTAAAGGCTTTCACCAGATATCATTAGAAGAAGATAGTATCCCATACACAGCCTTCAGCACAGCCAGGGGACATTATGAATTTTTACGGATGCCTTTTGGTTTACGTTGTGCTCCTATAACATTTACAAGAATGATTAACATAGTGTTTGGAGACTTGTTAGGGGATATATTGCAAGCCTATATGGATGATCTTGTAATCTATTCCAACACCTTAGAAGAACATCTACGTAAGTTAGAACTAGTACTAGAGAGATTAAGACAACATAACTTAAGTGTAAAGATTAGTGAGTGTGAATTTTTCAAAACAGAATTAATATATTTGGGTTTCATGGTGTCAAGCCAAGGTCTTAAAGTAGTCCATGATAAGGTGTCGGCTATACGTAATTTTCCCATACCTACTAATGTCAAGGGAATACAGCAATTTCTGGGTTGAAGTGGATATTACAGGCGTTTTATACGCAACTATTCAATAATAGCAGCTCCCTTAACTGATCTTACGAAGAAGGGCGTAGATTTCATATGGTCTGAGCATCATCAACAGGCGTTTAATACCTTAAAAGATGAACTGTGTAGTTCTCCTATCTTAAAATTTCCTAACTTCGGTAAGGAATTCTTCATTGCAACAGACGCCTCAGACTTAGGAGTAGGAGGGGTATTGCTTCAGCAATATGATAAACAATTTTTCCCTATAGCTTTTTATTCTCGAAAATTGAGAACTTCTGAAAGTAAGTATGCAGTAATAGACCAGGAAGGGCTAGCTATTGTTAATTCACTAGTGCATTTCAAGTTCATAATTTACGGTTATCTCGTTAAGGTTCTTACTGACCATAAACCACTAACAGAGTTCTTTAAAGGCTTCAACCACAGCCCTAAACGAACTCGGTGGCATTTGATCATTCAAGATTTTGGCGCAAGAATCGGGTATTTACCTGGGAAAGCTAATATCATTGCGGATGCATTATCACGCAACCCCGTGTCATCTTTTATGGAGCCTTTAGCTGAATTAATAGATATATCAACATCCATGCCTATTGTTAAAACGATATCTGAACAAGAAGATTTAGGCTGGAGCGCTGAATTATTACAGACTGAGCAAAGAAAAGATCAGAAAATAGAAACAATTATAAATGCTTTGAAAGGCAATCATAAGGAAAAGGGATATATAAAGTATAAGCAGCAGAATTATATAATCAAAGATAATATTCTGTGTAGGACTGTGACAAGGAAAACCCGCAATACACCACATGTAACTAACGACCAGGTAGTAGTACCAATCTCACTTATTTCCACTATCCTGAATTGGTTGCAGGCAAAGCCATTACATGGACACCCGGGGTTCTCATTAATGTCACAAAAAGCCAAATCATTGTTTTATTGGCATTCGATGCTTACAGATATAAAAGGACACATAGCTAATTGTCGCACATGTCAGGAAAACAAAGGGCATACGGAAACACCTGTCAGCCTAGGGGCTTATCCCGTGTCCAATCAACCCTTTGAAAGAATACATCTAGATTTGTTAACAGGATTTTACGAGTCAGACAGAGGAAATAAGCACCTCTTAGTAATTATAGATGCTTTAACTCGATATACAGAACTAATAGCGCTTAAAACTAAAACTGCGATTGAATGCGCTAGGAAGTTTTACGAGTGTTACATTTGTAAACATGGAATTCCACACATGATAATCTCAGACTCGGGGGGGTGAATTTAATAATCACTTTCTTACCTCATTGTGTGAATTCCTCAGCATAAAGAAAATAAATACCATGATATATCACCCAGAGTCAAATGGGCTAGTGGAAAGAGCAAATAGGAGGATTTTAAATATATTAAGAGTAACACTAGGGGGATCAGACCCCTACTGGGATATTGCAATAACGGCGGCACTGAGTACTCTGAATCATTCATATCATATATCAATTAAAATGTCACCGCATGAAGCATTGTATGGTACCCCAGTTAGAACGCCTTTCCAT
>NC_090730.1:94826234-94831234 GCF_036898095.1 Palaemon carinicauda
CCACCTCATGAGATATTTCCTGCATTGCAAATCGTTTGGTGTTCTGCTAAGGACAGCATTTTCCACATACTCTAGGTCTGCTATATTCCTATCACTAATTCACTGCAATCCTTCTCCCCCATCTCCAAGAAGAGGATAAATAACATCGGTGACAACACATTCTCTTGGAGAACGCCGCTGTTCACTGGAAACTCACCTGATAAGACTCTTTTAACATTAGCTTTGGACTTGTTATGCTCATGACCAGACTTATCTAATAGGAATTCCATAATAATGTAGGACTCTCCACAAAATTGGCTGGTGCGCACTATCAAAGGCTTTTTAATAGTCCACAAATACCATCAACAGAGGATTTCTATATTCCACACATGACCGTACAACATGTCTCAAAATGAAAATTTGGTCAGTGCAACTTCTACCTTTTCTAAATCCTGCTTGTTCATCTCTCAGCTTTTCATCAATTTTTCTTTCCAGTCTCTTAAGTATAAGCATACTCTATATTTCATAACAACTTAAGTAAGTGTTTTGATTCTATAATTATTGCAATCAGTCAGGTTTCCCTTTTTAGTTATTTTAACCAACACTTCTAACTCCCATTCATCAGATTTAGTCTCATGCCACATTCTACAAAATAATCTTGTAGTCAGGGAGTCCCTTCATTTTCGGCCAGTATCATCTCGGCAGTTATTCCACTGTATCCAGGGGCTTTCCATCTCTTTAGTTTTTTTAGGATAGCTTAGACTTCAAACACACTGAATTAGTTCATGGGCACATCAAGGTCTTCATCGGCTTCACGTATATCAATCAAATTATTTCCTTCATTTGTCCTATTTATAACCTCACTAAAGTGTTCCATCCAACGTTGTGTTTCTTCATCTTCTGTTGCTATAAAAGAGCCATCTCTCTTTTGGATAGGTATATTCTTCTTCTTCTTTGCCCCAGTTGAGATTTTATTAATAATTCTATGATCAATTCTCACACCATAGCCACTTACTGAATTCACATCTTTGTCGGCCTCATCTGCTTTACTGTCTAACTACTCTTTCCAGTCATTCCTGGCTTTTCTTTTGACCTCAATGTCAATACTAGAATACCAAGCATCCTCTACCTTGTAATTTTCATTAGTTCCTCGAAAACTTTCAACAATCAATTTCTGTCTTTGTGTCCTTTTTATAGCATCCCAAGTATCATTCGATATCCATGGCTTTCTCCTTGTAAATGTTTGTCCCAAGGCATCACTACCAACTGACTGATATATGTTCTTAATATCACTCCCTTCTTCAATAATTGTCTGTTCTTCATCTCTTGAAGTCTCTAACACTACAAATCTATTCCTAAATTCAATTGCAAATGTTTCTCCGTGCTCTTCCTCCAGAAGCTTAGTTGTATCAAACCTAGGTATACTATCTATCTTTCTGTTGGGTGCTTCAAGTTTTAATTTCAGTCTGGCAATGAGGAGCTGGTGATCACAACCAAAATGTGACGGCCAAGAGTAGGTTGTGACTCAAAAGCGTGATGAAAGCAACTGAGTAACTTTATTACGACATATCAAGTATATATACACACATGGTCCCGGTAAGAAGGTCACAAAATACAGACATGCTATTCCTTGTCAACCGGCAACCGGTTAACAGTTAATAATGTAATATGCAGAAATGTTCAAACAAGTTGCTGTCAGTGCAAGGGGAGAGCAAAGATACAAGGGATGATATATACAAAAAAGAGAAAAGTCGTTACTATGTATGCTCATGTGACACACGGGTGGTACATGGCTCCCCCCGTAAAAATGACATATTGTACATGTTAAATAGGGTGTCCGGATCTGGAGAGGCGAACTGTAGGCGGGTCACCTAGCAGGAGATAAGCAGGTTTTAGACGATTAATGGAGACCCACTCTTCTTTGCCACGAATGTTTAGTAGGAATGCTTTCGGATTGCGTCAGATCATAAGGAAAGGGCCAGTCTAAGGGGGATTTAGCGGTGGCTTGCTAGTGTCGTTGTTTACGAAGACGTGCATTGCAGAGTGCAAGTCTGTCGGTATGTGATACTTTGTAAGTCTGGCGGCATGAAGTAAATTTTCCCACGACGGGACGTATGCGGTGGAGATCGTCGGAGGAGGTTGCAGAAGGAAAAAATTCGGCAGGGACGACTAATGGGTCGCCATTCACCATTTCAGCTGCCGAGACGTCCAGGGCATTTTTACGAGGGGTCCTTAGTCCCAGGAGGACCCAGGGAAGCTGAGTAAACCAGTTGGAGTCCTTGCAGCGGGACATCAAAGCTGCAATGAAAACGTTCAACCATTCTATTGGCAGCGGGGTTGTAGGCAACTGTCTGATGTAGGGTGATGTCCAGGAGATTTGCTAATGATATCCACAATTGAGAGGTGAAAGTGGTACCCATGTCAGAAGTAATATGCACAGGGATACCAAATCTTGCTATCCATCCTGAGAGTAAAGCAGATGTTCATGAGGTGGACATTGCAGTTTCCATGGGAATGGCTTCAGGCCAACAAGTGGAGCGGTCGATGACGGTAAACAGGTAATGATGTCCTTGTGATGTGGGTAGGGAGCCTACAACGTCAACGTGAATGTGGGCAAAACGACGCTGAGGTTAAGGAAAGGTGCCCACTCCTGAATCCGTGTGTCGATGTACTTTAGAAATGTGGCAAGAAGTATAGGCGCGGACCCAATCCTTAGCATCCTTAGTAATGCCGTGCCAAATTAATTTCGTCTTCAGCAGATGTGCAGTAGAACGGCGCGAGTGATGTTAACGGTCGTGAACGAAATGAAACACTTGTCGGCGCATGGGAATCCACAGTCGTGGTCTACCAGTACTGACGTCACAGAGGAGGGTGTTGTTGGAGTCGAAGAGTGGGACGTCTTCCCGACGGAGGGATGTGCAGGATGTCCTACATGCTTGACACTCTGGATCCTGTCGTTGAGCTTCAGCCAAGGCGTTGTAATCCAATCCTAGTTGAACAGAGGCCAACGTGTTTCTTGACAGGGCATCGGCAACTGGATTTATTTTCCCAGGGACATGATGAAGGGTGCAATTGTATTCAGCCCCGGCAGAGAGATGTCTGCGTTAATGGGCGGACCAGGTGTCAGACTGTCGAGTGAAAGCATACACCAGAGGCATGTGGTCTGTGCGAATGATGAAGGGAGTCCCTTCCAAGAAATGGCGAAAGTGACGGACAGCCAAGTGCACCGCCAGCGATTCACGATCGAAGTTAGAATAACCCCATTCTGCCTTGGACAATTTTCTGCTGAAGAAGCCAATGGACGGGGCTAGCCGATAACCACCTGTTCGAGTACTGCACCAATAGCGACATCACTGCCATCAGTGAACAGAAGGAGAGGGGCATGTGGGACGGGAAAACTGAGAGCAGCAGCGGTTGATGGGGCATTCTTTGCGTTGCAGAAGCCCGCTTCTTGAAGGGGGCCCCACTTCAGGTCTTTTGGCTTGCCCTTGAGGGAGGCGGAGAGGGGAGCAAGAGTGGCTGCAATGGCTCTCCGAAAATGGTGATAATAGTTGATCATGCCCAAGAATTTCTGCAGTGCTTGGACGGTCAAGGACATGGGGATGTTCTGAACGGCTGCTACCTTCTCTGGGAGGGGATGGGTTCCTTCAAGAGTGATGTGGTGCCCTAAAAACGACACTTTGTTGGCGCCAAAGGTACACTTGTTGGACCGGACTACAAGGCCGTTTTGTTGCAGGCGCTCGAGTACGATATGCAGGTGACGTAGTTGTTCCTCTTTTGAGGAAGAGAACACAAGTATATCGTCAACGTAACATACACAGAAGGGGAGGTCCCCTAAAATGCCATCCATGAGACATTGAAAAGTGGCCCTTGCATTACGAAGGCCAAAACATGAGTAATTGAAGGAGTGGTGATGGCAGTTATGGTGATGTCTTCTAGGTTCATAGGCACCTGATAATACCCCTTCAAGAGGTCGAGCGTGGAGAAAACCTTCGATTTGTGCAGGTTGGAGGTCACATCGGCGATGTTTGGGAGAGGGTAGTGATCCGGTTCTGTGTTAATGTTCAGGGGCCTGTAATCCCTGCATGGAGGGAAGGAGCCGTCTTTCTTCAAGACGATGTGTAAGGGTGACGACCATGAGCTGGAGGCCTTTTGGCAAAGGTCCATTTCTTCAATTCCGGCGAACGTCTGTTTGGCGGCTGCCAACCGATCCGGTGCCAGACGTCTTAATTTGGTGAACACTGGGGGTCCCGTCGTCTTGATATGGTGATAAATAACGTGTTTGGCAGGAGCCGTGAGCCTTCCGCGAACTTCTAGACGGAAAACTTCCGGGTATGACATGAGGAGGTGGGCGTAGGCATCCGTGGATGCACTGATGTGGAGAGCGAGGATGGAGGGGGCGGGTTGAAAAGGTGTCGACAAGTACGAGTCTGCCTTGAATAATGGACGGTGGACGACATTGACCCGAAGGTGGAAATGAGAGAGGAAATCTGCACCGAGGATTGGCAACGAGAAATTTCCAATTAAATTTCCCATTTCCAAACGATAATGTGAGGTTCTCGTAACCGTTGGTGGATATCACAGGTCCGTTGGCAGCTACCAGGAGAACGTCGGCAGACTTAGACAGACTAAGTCGTGTCCTGAAGAGTTCACTTGGCAAAAGAGAACAACAAGCACC
This sequence comes from Palaemon carinicauda, assembly GCF_036898095.1. NCBI lineage: Eukaryota > Metazoa > Arthropoda > Malacostraca > Decapoda > Palaemonidae > Palaemon > Palaemon carinicauda. Next base: position 94,830,892 of record NC_090730.1, read on the forward strand.
CATGTCTACCAAAATCGCACGCCGGTTCCTTCATCATGTAGAAAGAAAAGATTAGAAACACGGGAGACCACCGCCACGAGCGAAGGCCTACACATTTCTTGGCCACTGACAATCCTTGGCACATTTCTTCGCGACAGCCCAGAATCTGGAGTGGTAGTAGCAAAACTGCGACTGATGGCCGGCAGTAAGTGGCTGTAGAAGTCGTTGGTTGGGGTGCGAGCGAGTGGTGGGTGATGGGAGGCTTTGTCTCCTCTCTGGCCCTTCACGGGGAGGGCGTGTGTGTCCTACCGCATTCACATCAGCTTCGATTGACGTTGAGTAGGTGTCCTCTTTGTCAGGAGTG
>NC_090730.1:94838734-94843734 GCF_036898095.1 Palaemon carinicauda
ATTGACTAAGCCCATTGCAGGCCGGCAGAGATGCTGGCCGGCAAGGGTCTTATGTTTTCGAGTGCTGCCCGGACCTCTCTTGGTCCCTCATCCATGCCTGCCGGCAGAGCCGGACGGCATTGGTTAAGGAAGCCTGAATTAAGTTTCTCCCCTTCCTTATATGCACTCTTTCGGTTGCCGGGCTCGGGGGGTTGTGTACACTCTTATCCCGGCATCCATTCTATTTTCTTCTAGTGCTGTACCTGTCCCGGCTGCCGGCCTATGAGGCCGGCTGACGACCTATGAGGCCGGCAGCCGGGCAGGTGTAGTCTTCTGGTTCTTTTGCTGCCGGCTGGCATCGGTCTTGTACCTTTGCCGGCCGGCTTATGTCAGTCCTTGTCTGCCGGTCACCAAGAGTGTGGCCGGCAGCTGGGTACTACCTTGTGTAGTTGCTGGCCGGCAGTCATTGCCGGCCAACACTGGCTGTTGCTGGCCGGCAGCTGCTGCCGCCGGCACAGGCATTTGCACCAGAGGGCTGCCGCCCTATAGCTGTTAAGTAGTATACTTTAAAGCTAATTGTGGTGTGTGCCGGCCGGCAAAGGCAGGCCGGCACACATCCTCCTATACTGTACTAGTATTCTTCTGTATAGCATATACAGTAAGAAGAAAACTATAGTAAAAGTTTAGGTACAGCACTGTATCTTCTAACACTATTGTGTTTTCTTGCACAGCCCTTTGCTGTTGCCCTCAGACAGGAAGCAGAGTTCTTCCCCGTCTATTATCCAGGATTTTAAAATCATTGCCTAGGTGTGAGCTCCACCTGTTTCCTCTGGAAACCTTGCATTGGTTACTCTAGTAGAGATAAACCATTTTGATTTTATTATCTGGAAGGCTGCAACAATGGGTTGTGAGGGAAACACAAGTGTGTGTCTTTCCTTTATGAATTGTTATGCTATACTATGCATATCCAGTGATACATAGTTCACTTGATACTCATGGAAATTTTTTCTCTTTACAGGAGGACCCTCCGAAGTGCGGAAATGTTTTCTGCAATGTCCGCAGCAAGAACCTCTGCGGACATGAGTGTTGTAGGAGACACGCAGCATGCGCTGTCTCCAAGGATGATCTCCTGTATTGGGACCCTCAGGTATGTACTGTATGCACTAACCTGATTACTGAGGCTTTTGATTCCCCTAGAACGGCGGAATCAAGGGATATAGCTAGGGAAAAGCTTCGTACTTGGGTAAGGGGCTTCAAGAAGAACACCTCTGGCCCTTATCTTCCAAGTGAGAAGATGAGGGCGTATCTTTTTCCCCAGGCATCAGCTGAAGCAGTGATTCCCCAGCCTCAAGAGGAGATCCCTCAAGATCAAGTCCAGGTGGACGAGGAAGTCGCAGATGCGATGCAAGACATCCAGTTGTGTGACAGGATGTCTGACCTAGACGAAGGTTTGGAAGAAGACCTCCTGGCAGAAGGTCAGGATCAAGTTCAAACCCCGGATGTCGTAGAGGATGGGGTCGACGAGGTGTCGGCTACTCCGGTTCAGATGCTGGAGCCCATCCCCTCAACATCGGCTGGTCTCCCAGTAGAACTGGGACAGGCCCTCTCTTCGATTGTTGGAATGATCCAACAAATGGAGAAGGAGAATCAGGAGAAGGCGGCTGCAATGGAACTGCGTATGCAGTCCCTAGCAGAATCACATGGGCCCCAGAAAAGGCTCAATGTGAAAGACCTTCCCATATGCTCAGATGCTAACCCATGGAGGTATGCTGAGCACATGCCAATGACGACTGGTAAGATCGTCATTTCGGATAAGCTGGGTTCAGTTCCCCTAGAGGAGGTAGAATTCTGGCCCAGCAAGGCATCATATCCGGACTGCTATGTCCGGCTGAGAAAAGAACCAGCTTCAAGGGAGGAGACAGAGCCGAAGGAGGTCATTATTATGGACCACGCTAAGGCTCAAGCCCTACTTTCATCCTCGATGAAAGAGAGGGGCTTCTCGAATTCGAAGGTAGCTGCATTGAGCAAGAAGCTCCCTTCTTTTGTGTCCTCTCCTGATAGAGCCTTCCCCTTTTTACAAAAAGGGTTTGCGGCTGTCCTAAAGGCAGTCGAGGCCGGCAAGCCTTGCCCCTCCCTGGAGGAGTGTAAACCCTTGTCGCTGGCTCTGCCTATGGACCACAAAGACTGGAAGGATGTCCATCTGACATTCTCAGTGGGAAAGTTGGAGGCTGATATTGCCGGACGGCAATTCGGCGAGGACCTCCCCAAGCTGCCCGAATCTCTTTTACGAAGAGAGTTCGAGACCAAAGAAAGACTGGCTGCCTCAATGTCTCATCAGTCCACTCTTGAGACAATGGCAAGTGACCCTAAGGTCCATGAAATGTTCATGGTAGTGGCTAAGTCTCACCTAGCCACAGTGACGAAGGACCTTTATGGCTTCATCAAGGCAAGGAGAGCTTGCAGGGAGATCGTGTTCGCCGGGGCTTCGGTGAGACACGAACCAAGGAAATTAATCTCCTCCAACATTTGGGGAAAAGACCTTTTCCCTACCGATGTGGTCAAAGAGGTTGTTGATAAGGCCGCCGTGGAGAATAGAAACCTTCTCCAGAAGTGGGGCCTGGCTATCAAAAGAAAATCTTCCCCGGATGAGGGTCCACAACCAAAGAGGAAGAATATGAAGACTAGGCTACCATTTCGGCCAGCCAAGCCTTATAGACAGCAACAGCAACTGCAATTGCCTTTGCCTCCAGTGCCCCAGATGGTGGGACAAACCCCGACTGCCTTTCAGTGGGTACCCCAGGCTGTGCCAGGTCAGTCAACCACATTCGCCCCAACGTTCGAAGGACAGTCTTCTTCCTTTCGTGCAAAACCTAGAGGAGCAGCCAGAGGCTCGTCTAGGCGCCCCTCAAGGGGAAGGGGATTCAGAGGTGGTCGTGGTCAGGGAGGCAAGACCTCAGGACGGCAGTCCAAGTGAAATGATACCGGTAGGAGGGAGACTGATGAAATTTTGGGATCGCTGGACCTTCGATCCCTGGGCCCAAAGCCTACTCAAGAATGGACTGGGTTGGAGCTGGTACAGCACTCCACCCCCATGCCTTCGGTTTTTCCAACACTCCACCCCCATTTTGGAGGAGTACGTTCAAGAACTGTTGGAGAAAAATGTGATCCGAAAGGTGAAGTCCATCAAATTCCAAGGGAGGCTGTTTTGTGTTCCCAAGAAAGACTCGGAAAAGCTCAGAGTCATTCTGGACTTGTCACCACTCAACAAGTTCATAGTGAATTGCAAATTCAAGATGCTAACACTGCAACACCTTACTGCCCAAGAGGGCATACTCAGTCTCTATAGACTTGTCAGACGCCTATTGGCACATTCCAATCAGCCGTCGACTCTCCCCCTACCTAGGGTTCAGGCTACAACGGAAACTGTACGCCTTCAGAGCCATGCCATTCGGGCTAAACATAGCCCCAAGGATTTTCACGAAGCTTGCGAGTGCAGCTCTCAAACAATTACGCCTAAAGGGAATTCAGGTAGTAGCCTACCTGGACGACTGGCTGGTGTGGGCAGCATCCGAGACCGAATGCTTGCAAGCTTCCAGTCAGGTGATCCAGTTCCTAGAGTACCTAGGCTTCAAGATCAACAAGAAAAAGTCTCGACTTTCTCCATCCCAAAAGTTCCAGTGGCTGGGAATCCACTGGGACCTTTTGTCACACAGTTTCTCCATCCCAATGAAGAAAAGGAAGGAGATAGCGGGCTCTGTCAAGAGACTTCTAGATTCCGAAAGGATATCAAGACGCGAACAGGAGAGGGTACTAGGCTCTCTCCAGTTTGCTTCAGTGACAGACCCAGTGCTAAGAGCACAGCTAAAGGATGCAACCGGAGTTTGGAGAAGGTATGCATCAAACGCGCGAAGAGACCTGAGAAGACCAGTGCCGCCTCGGCTACGTACTCTTCTCAGACCTTGGTCCCAAGCCAGACATCTAAAGAAGTCGGTTCTTCTTCAGCCACCTCCCCCGTCGATGACGATTCACTCAGACGCCTCAAAGGAGGGATGGGGAGGTCACTCTCATCGGAAAAAAGTCCAGGGGACTTGGTCCAAGCTATTCAGGACCTTTCATATAAACTTTCTAGAAGCTATGGCAGTGCTCCTTACCTTAAAGAAAGTCTCCCCGCGTCACTCGATCCACATAAGATTGGTGACAGACAGCGAGGTGGTTGTGAGATGCTTGAATCGACAAGGGTCGAGGTCACCACCTCTCAACCAAGTGATGTTAGCCATTTTCCGATTGGCGGAAAAGAAGAAGTGGTACCTGTCGGCAGTTCACCTTCAAGGAGTCCGCAATGTGACAGCGGACGCTCTATCCAGGTTCACACCGATAGAGTCGGAATGGTCCTTAGACGCAGGATCATTTTCCTTCATTCTGAATCAAGTCCCAGAACTGCAAATAGACCTCTTTGCGACGAAAGACAACAAGAAGTTGCCCCTGTACGTGTCCCCGTACGAGGACCCCTTAGCGGAAGCAGTGGACGCAATGTCCCTCGACTGGAACAGATGGTCCAGGATTTATCTGTTCCCTCCTCACAACCTTCTGTTGAGGGTCCTCAACAAACTGAGATCCTTCAAGGGGGTAGCGGCAATAGTGGCCCACAAGTGGGCGAACAGTATGTGGTTCCCCTTGGCGTTGGAACTACAGATGAAGTTCGTGCCGCTACCACATCCAGTTCTGACCCAGCGAGTCCAGAAGTCGACTGTCTGCGCTTCATTACAGAAAACCCGGACCCTGCAGCTCATGATTTTCTCGCCCTAGCGGTGAGAAAGCGTTTCGGGATTTCGAAAGCCAGCATAGACTTCCAAGAGGAATACAAGTGCAAATCGACTAGAAGGCAATATGAGTCATCTTGGAGAAAATGGGTGGCCTTTGTAAAGGCAAAGAATCCGCAGGAGATCTCAACAGACTTCTGCTTATCTTTCTTCATCCACCTCCATGGCCAAGGATTGGCAGCTAACACGATTTCAGTGTGT
>NC_090730.1:94848734-94858734 GCF_036898095.1 Palaemon carinicauda
AAACCATTTTCCTTATTAGGGCACCGAAATCTATTTATTAAATCTTATTTAATTATAATCATCATCATCATCATCTCCTACGTCTATTGACGCAAAGGGCCTCGTATTGATAAACTGGGAGATTCTTAGCACCCCGCTACGCCCGGGACTGGGGGACAGACTTTCACCTCCTCTATCCATGACTGACTAAATCCATAGAGGATTCATTGGCTAGAAACATCAAAGGATAGCCAGTTCATTGTGATGCACAGTGCCTATCTATCTAAGGCAAGTGACCCCTACCAATCCATACTAATTCTAGTAAGATCAACCGCCAAGCATCAGGAGTAGAAGCCGAAGAGACCCTTTGTCCATCACCTTAAACCCATCCATCACCCTGCTGTCAGTGACTTTATCGAGATTTAGGGGGGCATATCCTCCACAACCAAAGCTGTCACTACTCCACCAAGTTGCTCATCCGCTTATACGAGAATAACCGTTGCAAACATAGATTACTAAGATATACCGCCTAACACGGTATTCAGTATATATATATATATATATATATATATATATATATATATATATATATATATATATATATATATATATATATATATATATATTTATATATATATATATATATATATATATATATATATATATATATATATATACATAATTTATATATATATAAAATTTATATATACATACATATATATATATATATATATATATATATATATATATATATATATATATATATATATATATATATATATATATATATATATATATATGTGTGTGTGTGTGTGTGTGTGTGTGAGTGCACGTGTGTGTGTTTATTTGATACATGTCTTTATTTAAAAATGACTGTACTATTACTTTTTTTCCTACCCGTATGGTTCATATGTAATATAAAAATGCTCCATATATCAGTTCCCGGCTTCCAAGAATCTTTAAATAAAAAGCATATAGCTTTATCGTCATCAATTCTTCTACTTCTCTCCCATCCAGGACCCACTAGTGGATCTTGCTCCCATCCAAACACTCAATTGCTTATAACGAAATTAAAACAAATTACTTACCTTTCTCAACATTTTGAGTATTCAGAAGGTAATAAATTTAAACAATATAAATGCTTTCCAAAACTTTGTGTACATGTTTAGTTCTTTTTATCATCCCAGTAATTCAACCTTCATATTTATCTTGCTTGGCCCAGTTTGAAGTTTCGATCAGATTTTTAATTTTTTCCCCATTGTGGTTGAAAAAATGGTAGTTTACCTGATGCGGGGCTCCAACCTCCCCTTTTCTTGATCTGCAGTATTAATATCCCGTGAACAGGTACATTGTGTTCAACTGTTTAATTTAAAGCAAAGGAATAGTCATTCATTTCTGTTGGCCTCAAAGTATTTGTTAATCAACCTCTTTCCACATGTAATGGAAATTTAAAATCCTTGGACTGCATAGGCAATGATTTAGCACTTCCTCTGGGTAGTTTTTCATCATCATTATTATTATTATTATTATTATTATTATTATTATTATTATTATTATTATTATTATTATTATTATTATTATTATTATTATTATTATAAGGAGACGATCACTTGAAAACTTTTTTATGTATATTTTTAGGTCTCTAATGGTTTTATTTCTTTATTTAAAAAAATGATATTATAAAGTCACATTCAAAGTTATAAAGAACACATTATTGTTATTATTATTATTATCATTATTATTATTATTATTATTATTATTATCATCATTATTATTATTATTATTATTATTATTATTATTATTATTATTATTATTATTATTATTATTATTATTATTATTATTATTGATGAAGTGTAAACAATCAGTAGAGACCATCTTAAAAGCACGCGAAGATAAAAAGAAGGTCTTTACAGTCAATAAAATCTATGCCTATGAAGAAAGATAAAATAACATACGAATAATTTTTTAGATAGCTAAGCATGCTATGCAAGTTGGTACAACTAAAGTGTTTTGAACCACGATTAAAGTATTTCTTTATTAAATTTCCTTGAAATGAGTGACTTAGATTTTTCTGGTATCAGAGACAAAGATTTTCTTGGAACCTGAGACAGCTAGATATTCTTGGTACTAGGGACTTTTATTTTCCTGATATCAGACATAGATTCTTTGGTATCAAACACTACCATATTTTCCAAGCTATTCTCTAAATTTTTACCAGAATTTAGATTCAGCAGGAAAAAATTCTAAGCATAGAAAATGTAAAACAATGCATTTTGCAAAATATCGTAGAAACTTCATTAGTGAATTTATGATTAGAATTTAAAAATAAAAGTCTGACGTTTTTCTCTGATTCTTACTTTTATTTGGCAATGCTAAATAGACATTCAGAAGAACAAGTTGCTCGTTGTATAATTCATTCTACGAGAATTAGCGCAAGTTCAAGATTTTTACTTTGAAAGCATTTCATTCTGATGCCAAACTCCATTAAATGAACTCTACCCAAAGCAATCAGAAATATTGAAAACTCTGAAAGGTATATTTTCATTTTCCGATGAATGCCGTAGTCATGGTGTATCTGGAGAGCAAGAAGTGGGAAGGTGGTCATGCATGAGAAATGTGAAGATTCTAGAAGGGAAGATGACATGGTTAGTGTAAAGGAAAAAACGACCAGAGAGTTTTAAAATAGCTCTGTCGTGTGGCCGGAATGAATGACGAAAGCAATAAGAATATTGTGGTAAAAGATACACAGTATATATGTATTTGCTAGTAGATATATTAGAATGAAGGGCCGTAATATCAGAGGATTGGGAGAATGTAATTAGTTTCTTACCTAGAAATTATCTTCACTCTGGGGTCATCGATAAATCAACAGTTTCAGTATAAATGTGTACATGACTCGTGGCCTGGTTCTTTTTTTTTTTGTTTTTTTGCTCGGATGCTAACCCTGTTAATGTTTAAGCACACACACACACACACACACACACACACACACACACACATATATATATATATATATATATATATATATATATATATATATATATATATATATATATATAAAGTGGGTCTAGTGTACGGTAAATAACTTAATCAGGAATTCTTTTCATGTTTTCATATGTACATTGAAGAGGTGATTCCCCATATCTTAAGATGAGTTCCTCTCGTGTATGTATAAGTTTGTTATGTAAATTATGTGAGACTTCCATCATTAATTTCATTGTATTATTCATTCAGTGCTCCTAGGGATGCATGGGGCAGAAGAGAAGCACCCGTCCTGTGGAAGAATCAAAGTGCTTACCTATCTCTCTCAGTACCTACTGTGTGTCTCCTCCAAAGTGATTTTGTTCCTCTACGTAAAATGTGTATTGAAATGATACGTAAGACAAAAAGGTGATTCTAAATATATTGTGTTGTGGTGAGTGTTGGTATTGTGTAAACCTTGTAACTGGCCCTGCGCAAGTAAACACGTGAAGTTAGCACGTTTATCAATTACTTTATGTAAGTTCTTTAAGAGTTTAAGCATAGGAGTGTAATTATTTCTTTTTTTTCTTATTCTATGGTTCTATGCAGATTTAATATACTGAGTCAAGTGTTTATATAATTTTCACTGTAATTATTTCTTTTGTCTTAATCAAAGGTCTATTTAGATTTAATATTTCAAGTCATGTGATTGTATAATTTTCAAAGAGTAAATTTCTTTTTTGTCCTAATCTAAGCTTAGTTCAGATCTAATATTTCGAGTCTTTTATATTTTATGTAAATTCTTTCATGAGTTGTAATTTTCATAGAATATATTTATTTTTCTGAAGAGTGTATTATTCCAACCACCAGCGTTTAATTTAGTATTTGCTTGTACCCCTCTTAAAGAATCGTAGTAAGAGGTGCCTTTAAATAATTCCTAGTAATAATTACCCAGTTCTGTTTCCAGTGTAATTAAGAGACCTTTGGATATTCAGTGTTTTATATATTGCTGTCTATTAGTTATATAACTGTCTCAGAACTCGGGTGTTAATATTTTCAAGTGAAGCAGATTTAATGTAAACAACAGCAGGTGAGTCTGGAACTCAAGTGGTTGTATAGCTTGCAAGCCAATATATATATATATATATATATATATATATATATATATATATATATATATATATATATATATATATATATATATATATATATATATATGTGTGTGTGTGTGTGTGTGTGTGTAACATATGTTTGGTTCCCACACAAGGGACCATAGTACAATATATTTTTGGTGTCCAGACCCTTGGGATCAAGCAAGCATGATTTAAATATTAGTGTTAACAGGGCTGGGTTTTGATTAAAAGTTTGAACAGTATAGTGTTGATAGGATTTTGTGTATTGTTAAGATATATTTTTTGGAGAGGTATTAAACATGGCACAGGATGGCACAGTTTAATATCCAAGAGGTTTTGAATAACTCAAATGTTCCGGTATTGTCAGAGGCTAATGTAACTCGAGCTCAGTGGCTCTCTATATAAATGGTATATGGTGGCAATGCAACGAGTGGAATGATTAAAGCCCAAAGCAAGTGTCTAGCCTTAGAAGCGTTGATAAACTCGGGAAAGTTGTCGGAAGTAAATATTGTAGCAGCTCGTGAACTGCTGAAGGATGCTGAGGAAGAACTGTTAGTGTAGCAAAGACCAGTTGATCCACAAACTGAAGGCAAGGAAGCAGATAGGGATGTGGAGGCTGAGATTCGACAAAATGCAGCAGAGGAAAATTTGAGTAAGTTAAAGATGATGGCAGGACGAGAAGAAGAGGAGAGAGACGAAAAACAATGTACAAAGGAAATGGAACCAAGACGAGAAGAAGAAGAGAGGGAAGTCGCAAGACATGTGAGGAGAATCGAAGAAAATGAGAGGGAACGAGAAGAAAAGGAGAAAGAAGAGGCAAGAGTGATTGTACGACATGAGAGGGAGTTAGAGCTGTTGAACGCAGGTGCAAAGTCGGCAACGCAGACAGAGCAACCTCTGCTATGCACGATCCCCTTTTTAATGTGGTGAACTCCCAGAGGTTAATTCCAAGGTTCAAAGAAGAGGCTCCTGATGAATTTTTCGATAATTTTGAAACGGTCGGAAGGACGTTGCAACGGCCCAAAGATAAATGGTCCATGTTATTGCAGAGTGTGCTCTTTGGGAAAGGCTGCAGTGCATACCTTTCCTTATATCAGGACCAAAGGAAGGCGTATCAAGATGTGAAGAGGAGCATGCTGCAAGTGTATCAGATGACCCCTGAATATTAAAATGAAAGGTTCCCAAGTTTAAGGAATGACGAGAAAATTAATTTCCCTTTATTACGCTTATAAGGAACGATGATGTTTTAAGAGATGGGCAGAGGCTGCTAACGTGAGGGAGATTGCTGATTTTGAAGAATTGATCATACTAGAACAATACCTATGAGGAATTCCTGAACATTTTCTAATGGACTTGTGAGAGAGAGAGAGGTGAAGAAACTTGATAAAGCTGCTTCGCTGAGTGAAGATTATGATATTATGAGTCATAAACCCACCTAAGGCATAAAGTTTTAACCGTCGCTCCAACCAAATGTCAAGTATTCGCTGAACTATGAAAACCAGTTCAGTGATAACTACGCGAACCAGTTCAACAGCTACAGCGGAAGTAGCACTGGTACTCTTCCTAAGCAGAATGTGATAGTACCAGGACAACAATTGTGAACTCATCCTCCTTCAAGTATTGGGAAAGACGTTCAGAAGGCTAATAATGTCTGTTTTAAGAGTGGCAAGGAATGTTTATCGAATCAACCAAAAGCAGTCGCTCAAGTGATGAGGGATATTTTGACTTTACATAATGTGAAGACGAAGAAACAATCGGGAAAGGTCGAAGAAGAAAATGAACCAGCCAACGTTTACACGATGAACAGGACAAACCCAGGTAGCGTGGATACCTTCAAACCATATATTTATGAATGTATGTTAGCAGCAATAGATGGGAGTGAGCAAACCCCGGTCAGGATATTGCACAACACAGGTTGTAGCCATAGTGTGGTGGTACGAAGAGTACACCTGTCGATGGCATAGTCTCTCACAGGAGACTCTGTTATTTTGAAGGGAATAGGAGGTGAAGAGGTTACCCCTATTTGACATTTGAAACTATTATGTGAGTTGGTGACAGTTGATTTTGATTTTGCGGTAAATGATTAATTGGCTGTCAAAGGAGTAGACATCTTGCTGGGTAATGAGGTTGGTGGAGCGCCATTTGTGCCTTGTCCCATTATAACAGAGAAACCCTTCAAGTGTAGTCCTACAACTGAACTCGAGAAGGACTACCCGTAATTGTTTCCTAGTTGTGTGATGACTAGTATAATGAAGAAAATGGCTGCATAAGAAGAAACAGAAATTGAAGGAGTGATTAACTTGAAGGATTTGTTCTCCGAAGATGAGGATTCCCTTGATGATACACAAGAGAAATCCAGAGCAAGGCCAAGCAAAGAGGAGCGACAGACGAGTGGACAAGAAGACAAAGAAGAAATGGACCTGGAACTTGTAGAAAACTCAGCGTTAGAAGTCGGACAAGTGAGTAGGAAAAGGCTGATAGGATTAAAATGGAAGGAAGCAACGTTAACAGAGATATTGTACTGAGTGGTGGACGAGACCGAGGCAAATCAGTTTCCGACCTCTTATTATCATAAGGATGGATTTCTTATGAGGAAGCATAGACCCGCTGATATCCCTGGGTTAGTTGAATGCGAGATATATCATCAGGTATTAGTTCCTGCACTGTTGAGAAGACAGGTGATCGCCGTAGCGCATGAGACGGTACATAGGAATAAGGAAGATGACGGAGAAGATTGAGGAACACTTTTTCTGGACTAGCATGCATAAGGATGTGAGCAAGTTTTGCCGTGCATGTCATGTTTGTCAAATGGCTGGAAAGCCTAATGAGTGCATCAAGGAAGCTCCCTTATGCCCGATGAAAGTACGAGGAGAACCCTTCTGCAAAGGACCGAAGAAATTGTTGTCAGGAAAAAAGAAAGATCGAGAGGAAAGGGAAGGAGAAAATGTCAAGAATTTGAGGAAAAGGATCGGTGAGTTTGCGAAATTTTCCTTAGAAGGCATGAAAACGACTCAATGACCGGACAAAGAAAAGCTTTGGTATGAAGAGTACTAACAGATAGTTTAAGGTAGGACGGCAGGTGTTGGTTTACGATTCAGTAAGGAAATACCCTCTCACCAATGAGTTCCAAGAACCATTTCGGATTATGGAGAAGAGCAGTGACTGGACCTACGTTATCGAGATGCCAGGAAAGAGGAAAAATATTAGGAAGGCCTTAGTAACTTTGAAACTGATACTTCAAGCACCGGATTTCAATGAGAAATTCCTTATACAAGTGAATACATCGGAAAATGGGATTGGAGCTGTCTTGTTGCAGGAAGATAAGGAAAGAATTCTTCACCCTCTTTGTTTTATGTCGTTGAAGCTGAAGAAGCAGCATCGAGCCTATTCAACAGCTAAATAGGAACTACTAGCGCTAGTCACAGCGACTAGGAATGTTGGAATTTACGTAAATCGACCACATAATCCTTTAAAGTTTGTTAATAAGATGAAAAATAATAATCAAAGGTTAACTAAGTGGTCATTATGTTTGCAACCGTATTGTATTAATGTAAAACATATCTCAGGTAAAGATAACATGGTTGCAAATTATTTATCTCTGGCTGAATCGATGGATTCAGGCCCGGAATAAATAATCCTTTTTTTTGGGGGGGAGCTATCTTACGAAGCTGGTCTAGTGTAGAGTAAATAACCTAATCAGGAAATTTATTTATGTTTTCATATGTGCATTGAAGAGGTGAATAGTCAGCTCTTAAAATGAGTTCCACTTGTGTAGGTATAAGTTTGTTATATAAATTACATAGGACTTTCGTCATTAATTTCATTTTATTCCTTATTCAAGTCAGCATATGTAAATTTATGTTATTTATAAGAACTTTTATTTTCCTGTATTTGGTTAAAAAGTCTTACATAATTTATTTGAGAGAGTTATGTGATCCGGGCGAGATGTGAACAAGACCTTATGTAAATGTTCTTTATATTTTTATGAGGCATTGACTCCTGTTTGTTAGAAAATACGTAATTCTTTTATGCGCCACATGTTTTGGAAGGGCCTCGAAAACCTTAGTGTTAGATCTTTTTTTTAATTTCGAGGACATAGGGTAGGCGGAACTAGCTGAGAGAATCGTATCACTGTGCGCTGGTACACGTCTGAGAGAACAATCTTTGGCAATCCTTTCGCTCTTAGGCCGACCCCCAAGTTTCCAGATCTCGCTCCTAGAATCTTCTGGAAGTAGCTAATTCATATATATATAGTGCCCCAAGGGATGCGTAAGGCAGAAAAGAAGCAGTCATCCTGTGAAAGAGCCTAAGTGCCTCCCTCATTCTCTCTCAGTGCCATTAGTGTGTCCCCTCCAAAGTGATTCTGTGCCTCAACGTAAAACGGGTTGAAACGATACGTAAGACGAAAAGGGGATTTTAAATCTATTTGGTTTTGGTGAGTATTGGTATTGTAAAAAGTTTTGTACCGTGCCCTGCGCAAGTAAACAGGGAAAGTTAGTGAGTCTATCACTTATTGTATATAAGTTTTTTTAAGAGTCTAAGCATAAGGGTGTAATTATTTCCTTTATCCCAATGTAAGGTTTTATACAGATATAATATTTTGAGTCAAGTGATTATATATTTTTCAGAGCGTAACATTTTTTATGGTCTTAATCTAAGCTTCGTTCAGACTTAATATTTTGAGTGAATTATCTTTTTATATAAACTCTTTCAAGTGTTGTAATTTTTATAGAATATATTTATTTCTGCAAAGAGTGTATTATTCCAGTCATCAGTGTTTAATTTACTATTATCTCATATCCCTGTTAAACAATCGTAGTAAGAAGTGGTTTCAAATAATTCGTAGTAATAATTACTAAGTTTTGTTTTGAGTGTACCTAAAAGACATTTGGATATTCATTGTTTTATGTCGTGCTATCTGAAAGTTATGTAACTGTCTCAGAACTAGGGTGTTAATATTTTCAAGTGTAACAGATTTAATGTAAAACCAAACAGGTGAGTTTGGACCTCGAGAGATTGTACAGCTTACCAGCCGTAATATATATAATATATTATATGTTTGGTTTCCTCACAAGGGACTATTCAATAATATATATATATATATATATATATATATATATATATATATATATATATATATATATATATATATATTTATATATATGTATGTATATATATATATATATATATATATATATATATATATATATATATATATATATCTATCTATCTATCTATCTATCTATCTATCTATATATATATATATATATATATATATATATATATATATATATATATATATATATATATATATATATATATCATCATCATCATCATCATCATCATCATCATCATCTCCTCCTCCTACCCCTATTGACGTTAGATTTCTTCAGTCGTCTCTATCTTGAGCTTTTAAATCAATACTACTCTATTCATCATCATCTACTTCACACTTCATAGCCGTCACCCATGTAGATCTGGGTCTTTCAACTCTTCTAGTGCCTTAGGGAGCCCAGTTATAAGTCTGGTGAACTAATGTATCTTGGGGAGTGCGAAGAACATGCCCAAACCATCTCCATCTACCCATCACCATGATCTCATCCACATTTGGCACCGAGTAATCTGTGTTATAGTTTCATTCCTAATCGGGTTCTGCCATTTAAACCCAATATTCTTCTGAGGGCTTTGTTCTCAAATCTACAAAATCCGTTGGTAGTTGTTTTATTGTCATACTACGACTAATAAACATAAAGTAACGACGTTGTCCCTAAACTGATACATAGACTGATTTGATTTCCTAATTTTACTTAGCCTAGCTATTGTCTGATTTGCTTTTATCAAGCTTTCATTAAAATCCAATTCTAGATACCCTGTATTTAATTTCATAGTTCCTAAATATATAAGTCCTTCTACCTCATTAATCCTAT
>NC_090730.1:94878734-94891234 GCF_036898095.1 Palaemon carinicauda
CTCCTCGACCACAGCAGAAGCCGCAGAGGGTGCTCGGGCGACCTTGCCCTCCGAATCAGGGAACTCCACCTGATCCTCTTCTTCCTCCTCACCCTCAGTCATGAGGGTCCTTTCGGTATTTTCGGACACGTCTGACATCCCTTACACCTCGTCGATGTGACAGCCTTGGAGGGCGGCCGTTACGTCCGGTTCAACCGTAAGTTGAACATAGGGGATCTCGTCCTTAGGGATCACGGCATCAGCCGATGCCTTAAGGAAGAGAAGGGCACTCATCTTCTCGTTGGGGAGATAAGGCCCTGTGGCGTACCTCTGGAAACCTCGCACCCACTTGCGCAGTTTCTCTCGTGCATTGTCCCGGGCCTCCGCGGACGGAGGGTTGTCGAACGCCTCATCAAGAAGACTTTTGCAGACTGAACAAGTCCGCGGATCCCAATACTTGAGATTCCTTTTCTTGGTGGCACAGGCGCCGTATGTCCGGCACGCCAGATGCCCATAAAAGTCAGGGCGACGAACTCCGCAGAAGGATCTCTCACACTTCACGTACTCCTCCTGTAAAAGAAAGAGACAATGAGTACTTGAGAGTCATTATATCATGACTTACAGTAATCTTAGATTAAAATTTAAGTAGCATCTTATAAAATATAAGATTCATTTTGGTTATGAGCTCAAGATAGGTGAACTAGAAAAGAAGTAGGAAGACACATATAAGTGAATCCTACCGAGCTTATTGCCACGACCTTACACTACAATTAATTCCTTAGAACTTGTAGGATTCTAAAAATGGGGAAAGAGCATATGTTTGGATGTGCCAAGCTTAGGCTTCCTCTGGGGAATTAATCATAGAGAGGTAAAAAGCTGAAATCATTCAGTTTATATAGAGAAAAGTGGTAAAATTAGAATAAACCTCTTTTTGCAGGTTCGGTCCTGGCAAGAGACTGCACAAGGAAACACAGAATATGCTGGAAATGTTTTACTGTACAACCGTATACAATAGTCATTGTTCTATGGTATGAAATACCAGAGGAGAACTGGCTAGTCTACACGGCTGCATGATAGTGACTGCCGGCACGGGATCGGCAGCCGGGAGGGGTGATTGTCCACTGTAAGACGAGGTAAGAAGCACCGGCAGACTGACGGCAGGCCGGAGGCCCGTCTAGCAAAGTGTACCCATCAATGGCCACATACCAAGTGGCAGAGAGACAGGAAGCCACTTGGGAATGGCGGATCGCCTGCAGGACGGCGGATCGCCGGCCGGCAGCCAGCAATGGTAAACCATCGCTGTCATCATCCAATGAAGCAAGAAGGTTACCCAAGATGCCGGCGGCTAGCGCCGGCAAACGGAGGCGACAGTGGACCGGCACCGAGATAGAAAGAGAGAAAGGTAAGGAGGGAAGGAAAGGAAGGGTAATACCCTGTACCCAAACTAACCTTCCTCCGGAATGAATGTTCACACGAAAGAGGGGATACGTCTATTATCCGGCGGCAGAGAGCCGGCAGACGGCTATGTTGCCTGTGGTAGCCCAAGGGAGGGCCAGAGAACACTCAAGGAAGGAGGTCTTCCGCCAGCAGTCCGACCGCCAGCACTATCCCATAGTTCAACTATGTTAGGGAAGTGTAGCAGAACGGACCATCTAGCAGAAGAACACAGCCAATCCCACAACTCGCCGGCAAGTGGAGGAGTTGTAGGACGGCGGACAGGGGTGCGATGGCAAGCCAACACAAAGGGAGAGTGTGGGGGGAGGGGGAAAGGGTCCTGAGAGGGAGTGATAAGGCGGTGGGGACACGCCCTTACACCCCCAAGAGAAGGGAATCTGTTTATAGGCTAGCCTATCTGGGGGGGCGGTTGGAGAATGCTCTCCAACCTAGGGTAGGCTAGCTCAGCTTAGGTATAGCACTAGTGTCCTGTCCTAAACTATAAAGAAACAGAATTCCAATGACTGCCTAACCTAGGCTAGGAGAACCATTCTCCCAGACTAGGTAAGACAGGGGTAGGACAAGTCGCTAGGTTTCAGGGAGGAAGGGTCGTGACCCAACCAAGTGCAGACTAGGGGGAAAGTCAGAGCCCTTCCACATTCATCCTCTAGCCAGTACCAGAAGGAGAGAACGTTCTCCTAGGGTGGGCTGAGGTGAATGACAAGTACTCTGGGGTTCTGTTCCAACTCGAGCCATGAACAATTATTAGTAAGCTTTTGAGTTCATTTAAAGTTTTTGAAAGACCACAATTTGACCTCAACCTCAATCCCTGTTGATTTAAAAAAAAAAAAAAAAAAACTGCTATTGATAGTATAAGGATGACTTTTGTAAAAAACTATTTTTTGAGCTCAGGCCATGTCGTGCTGATGGAAGGGTTCCCATAGGTAGCCTTCTAAGGGATATTTGCTAGAGTGATAACCCCAAAGAATTAAAACCAAAGTTCTCTAGGATTTCCAACTCCTGGCACGAGTATCCAATAAAGGATATCGCATAATATCACGGGACGTATTTTTAGATACGACACATGGCAGTCTTCACCCCAAATACATTTAACATTTCGATGTAAGAGGGAAGAGTGGCAAAAAGTAAGGGGTGCCGTTCTAGGTACCCGGTGGATCTCCTTCCCTACTACTTCTGTGACACCATTCCTATTCTTGTAGCCTGCTAAGTGTGTGTGTGCTCTCCCTTAGCCTGGTGTTTTTCAAGTTTAGGAATTTTTCTCATCATGCAATCATCAGCATCTTCGTCATCTGGAAAGTTGAGATTCTACGGAGTATTCCAGATAAGTTACGATAATTATTCTCTCTCTGAGAGAAGAGGCTAATCCCTTTCTTCCCTCCCTGAGTGGTGCTGCTGGCATAGGCAGCTATCGCTGTCTGTCCTCATTTCTGTCGAGTAAAATGATGTTCTTCCTGCCTCCAGCTTTGAGACAGACAGTGACATATTTAGGGTGTCCTTGTCTATCGACGACAGCGTCATCAGCACGAGAAGTCCTACTTCCCAGTTCATTGTTTTAAAGAGGTCGACATGGCCTGCCGCCGCCTCTTACGACAATGAACTATAAGACCCTTGCCCACTCCCTCTCTGTCTTCTTGTGACTGGGTGTCGTCACAAGATTTCTTTCGCTGGTATTCTTGCCAGGACGGTTGCGTTGCCAGCAGGTGTTCTGCCGGCGGCAGTTAGACCCTTTGTCTCGCTGCTGCCTTCTCCTTGACTTTCCTTCCTTAATAGGAAGTTGATAAGA
Source organism: Palaemon carinicauda (assembly GCF_036898095.1). Classification (NCBI taxonomy): domain Eukaryota; kingdom Metazoa; phylum Arthropoda; class Malacostraca; order Decapoda; family Palaemonidae; genus Palaemon; species Palaemon carinicauda. The sequence continues at coordinate 94,881,952 of NC_090730.1, forward strand.
ATGAGGGAGAGCTGAGACGTCTTCTGACGGCCGTTGGCATGAAACCTGATATACTTTGACAGTCCTCAGCTCTCTCTTAAGTTGCCATTTGCATTCTTTAGCCTGAACTTTCACTCTAGAAGGTAGTTTGTAATTGAACATATAATCCTCTGATACTTCCCGCTATTATGTCCATTCATAATAGTGAGAAATCCTCTAAATTTAATCTTTCTCTCGTTCATAAAGTTAGCACTCTCAGGTACTAACCTACTACCGGCAGTCTACTGAATATAATTATACAGTAGTATATATGTTTCTAACATATCTTGTGTTCCCTATAGGAGACGATGTAGAGACCACAATCTTTTATTGAGGTTGAGTAATCCCTCAACACCCAGATGGTTTTCCTTGATCATCTGTGATTTACTATACCTGATCTGTATTAATACAGTATTACAGGTGGATAATATTAGTATAACTTACTTACTAAACTAACTCTAGTTTCTAGAGTTTCTCTCTCTTGTAACCTTCCCTATAAGGGGAAACTTTATATTAATACAAACGGAGGTCTCAACAATAGTGTGGGAAGAGAATTCACTCGGATGTGTGTCTCTTCTTATTTCCTTCATGCTTACTATCCTAGGCTACCACATACAATAGTGATTACTATTGTTATTATATAATGCATGCTTTATATATCACTGAGATACAAAATGTTATACTCATGGAAATTTTCTCCTTTACAGGTTGATCCTAGGGAGAAATGTGAAGCGATGTTCTGCAACCACAAGGGGAGGGACTTCTGTGGCCACACAAAGTGTAGGTCTCATGCCCCCTGCTGCATCATCACAGGAGTCCTGAAGTAATGGGACCCGAAAGGTTGCACCATCTGCTCGGCGTTGCTAACCAACAGCTTTGGCGAAGCCCCTTTAGTTACCCTAGAGACTAGGGACACAGCGAGGGATACCCTTCGCGAGTGGGTAAAGGGATTCCAGAAGAACTCCCCGGAACCATACTTACCCAACGACTCCCTGAGGCGTATATTGTTCCCCAAGGTTTTTCCTAGTGCGGTGGTGTCCCAGGAACAGCTTCAGTCTCCCTTCATCCAGCTGAAGGTTGACTCTGACACCAATAGTACCGCAGAGGACATGGACATCCCGCAAGAGAGAATGTCAGAAGTGTCCTCCGGCACGGAACAAGACTTGCTGCACGGCCTCCCTGAAGAGGACGAGGATCTTTCCCTTATGGAGGAAGAGGAATCAATTCCAACGGTGACTGAAGACCCCCAGTTTGCTTTGGCCGCATACCAGTCATTGCCATCGACGTCCTCTGCACCGACTCCACACCCTGTTGGTCAGGCCAATGCGAGTGATGAGATTCTGGCGTCTCTCAAAATCATGATGGAGTCATTCCAACAAGAGCAGAAAGCCATGCAGGAGTCGTTCAGACAGCAGCAAAGGACCATGCAGGAGAAGATTGACCGTCTCAGGGCCATCAAGGGCACTTCTAAGAAAACTCTTAGAGTGTCCTATCTCCCTCATTTCTTTGAAACCAGTCCCTGGAGGTATGCAAAGCACATGCCCATGTTGAATGGGAACTGTTCGTTTCCGAGAAGCTGTGAGCCAGACCTATTGAGGACCTCGAGTTCTGGCCTAACTTCCCTGTTTATCTTGAGTGCTATGTGAGACTGCGGGACAAGAATGCAACCCGAGAAGAAACGGTCCCTAAGGAAGTCATCGTGTTTGAACACGATAAATCGCAGGCCATCCTTCTGGAGACCCTGAAGGGATCGGAATATACTAACTTTAATGTTTCAGCGCTGAGCAAGACACACGCTACCTTTCCTGCCCCTCCCTCGATCTCCTTTCCCTTTACAGAGAAAGCGTTCGACTCTGTCATCAAGGCTGCTGATGAGGGAAAACTCTGCCCGACTTTGGAAGAATGCAAGCCATTCCCCTCGTACTGCCTACTAGTGAAGGAAAGTGGAAGGATGTCCACCTAACCTTCTCCGTCTCAAAACTAGACCCGGAGATCCCTGGACAGCAGTTCAACGAGAACCTCCCTAAGTTACCAGACCATCTTCTGAAGAAGGAATAGGAGTCAAAGGAGAGACTTGCGGCCTCTCTCTCTCATCAGAACTGCTTGGAACAAAGTGCCAGCAAGCATAATGCCCCAGAAATCTTCCTTTTCATAGCCAAGTCTCACATTGGTACCCTTGTGAAGGACTTCTACGCTTTCCTCAGGGCGAGGAGAGCTTGCAGAGAGTTCGTCCTGGCTGCAGCGACCATCCGGCATGAACTACGGAGGTAGATTACCTCAAACATCTGGTTCAAGAGGTCATTGCAAGGGCAGCAACGGAGAACAGGAACCTTCTACACAAATGGGGTATGTCCCCAACCCAAGAACAAGAGAGCAAGGATACCTCGAAGACTTGCGCAAGTTCCCGCTATGACCATGACCACAGTGCCTCAGACCACCTTCCAGATGGTCCCTCAGCAGCTTGTAACTCAGTCACCTGTGTTCAACCCTACCTTTGAGAAACAGTCGACTTCCTTTCTTCCCAGCCAGAAAGGAAAAGGTTCCAGGAGAAGTTCTCCAAGAGGTAATTTTTCTCGGGGCCGAGGAGGACGTGGTCGCGGAGGTAAGTCTGCAGGACCCTCCAAGGGGAGCAGACTCTATCATTTTTGAGATTATTGGACCTTCGATCCCTGGGCCCACAGCCTAATTATGAATGGACTCAGGTGGAAATGGAGCAAAACTCCGCCCCGTTTTCCAGAATTCTTCCAACACTCCACCCCCTTGTTAGAAGAATATATCGCAGAACTCTTGACCAAGAAGGTGATAACGAAAGACAATTTCATCAAGTTCAAGGGAAGGCTGTTTTGTGTTCCGAAGAAAGATTCAGAAAAACTCAGAGTCATTCTAGACTTGTCTCCACTCAACAAGTTCATCGAGAACAACATGTTCCGGATGCGTACTCTGCGACACATAAGGACCCTTCTGCCAAAAGGGGCGTTCACAGTCTCAATAGACCTAGAAGATACTTACTGGCATCTCCCAATGAGTTGCCTCTTCTCCCCCTACCTAGGATTCCGACTACAGAAGAAGTTTGTCTTCAGAGCAATGGCCTTTGGACTGAACACAGCCCCACAGCACAGATCAGGTAGAGAGTCTCAGCCTTAAGTCATAGCCATCACCTCCTCTCTCTCTCACACACCTCTCTGTGTATTGTTTTAAAAGTGCTAAGTGAAATATCAAAGTATTGATGGGACGGGTTTTTGTAAACATATTGAGTATCTATGAAAATTTTCTTAGTGCTTTTGTAACTGGCCCCATAGTAACATGAAAGGTATTGTATTATTATCTGGTTAACTATATTCAGTGAGTGTTAGGACTAATTAAATGGTATGTAAGATTCAATTTCAAGTGAAACAAGTGATTGTATAATTTTCATAAGTATTATTTCTTTGTCTCAGTCTAAGGTTTTATTCAGATTTAATATTTTAAGTGAAAGAAATGATTGCATAATTTTCTTAAGCATTATTTCTTTTGTCTTAATCTATGGTTTATTCAGATTTAATATTTCAAGTCACGTGATTATATAATTTTCAGATTGTAACGTTTTTGTCTTAATTTATGTTTTATTCAAACTTAATATTTCTAGTGATTTATTTGCTTTAAGTGAATTCTTTTCAAAGTGTTGAAATTTATATAGAATATATTTATATTTGTGAAGAATGTATTATCTCAATCATCAGTATATATTTCATACTCGCTCGTATCCTGTTAAAGAGTCGAAGTAGGAAGTGGTTTCAAATAAGTCTTAAGAATAATTACCCAGTTTTATTTTGAGTGTACTTAAGAGATCTTTGGATATTCAGTGTATTGTGTATTATTGCCTCGGAGTTATAAAACAGTATTAGAGCTCGGGTGTTAATATTTCCCTGTGTAACAGATTTAATGTAAAAACAAACAGGTGACTTTGGAACTCGAGAGGTTGTATAGCTTGCCTGCCGTAATTTACATAATAATATATTTTTGGTGCATAGACCCGGAGCCAGAGTATAATATATTTTTGGTGCCCAGACCCTTGGGATCGAGCGAGTCTGTTTTAGCTATTGGTGCTAACAAAGCCGTGTTTTGGTGAAGGTTTTCAACAATATAGTGTTGATAGGAGTTTGTGTATTGTTAGGATATATTTTTTTGAAGAAGTATTAAATATTGTAAAAGAACACGGTGACACAGTTTAGTATCCAAGATTTTTTAAATAACCCAAATGTTCAGGAATTGTCAGAAACTAATGTAACTAAAGTTTGATGGCTTTCTATTTTAATGGTGTGCGGTGCCAAGCTACGAGGGGAATGATTACAGTCTAAATCAAGTGTCTAGCCTTAGAAGTGTTGATAAACTTGGGGAAGTTGTCAGAAGAAAATATTGTAGCAGCTGGTGAACTGTTGGAGGAGCTAAGGAAGTATTTTTAGCGAAGCAAGGACCAGTTAACCCACAAACTGAAGGCATGAAAGCAGAAAGAGATGTAGAGTATGAGATTTGATGATTTGCAGTGGAGGAAAATTTGATCAAGTTGAAGACCATGGCAGAAGAGAAGGAAGAGGCACGATGTGCGAAGGAACTGGAAGCAAGACGGGAAGAAAGAGAGGCAGAACGAGAAGAAAAAAACGAGAAAGAGAAATTGCAAGATATGTGAGAGAGATGGAAGCAAGGGAACTCGCAAGACAAGAAGAAAAAGAGAGAAGGAAGAAAGAAAAAGATATGGAAGAAGTGAGGTATACGAGGAAGTTGGAGCTGTTGAATACTGATGCAAAGTCGGCAACGCAGAAAGAGGCAACCCCTGCTATGTACGATCCTGTGTTTAATGTGTGCGATGCCCAGAGGTTAAGCAAAGGTTCACAGAACTGTCTCCAGACAAGTTTTTCAATTATTTTGAAACAGTCACATCGAAGATGAAATGGTCAAAAGATAAATAGTTATTGCAGAGTGTAATGTTTGGGAAAGGATGCACTGCTTACCTATCCTTATCTCAGGACCAGAGGAAGGAGTATCAAGAAGTGAAGAGAAGCGTGCTGCAAGTATATATGATGACTCCTGAATATTAAAATGAAAGGTTCCGAAGTTTGTAGAAGGATGAGGAAATGACTCCTGGAATATGTTTATCAGGTAAAATGTTGTTTTAAGAGATTGACAGAGGCTGCTAATGTGAGGGAGATGGCTGATGTAGAAGAATTGATAATACTAGAACAGAATATAAAAGAAATTTTTTAACATATTCAAACGTACTTGAGAGAGAGAGAGAGAGAGAGAGAGAGAGAGGGGGGAAGAAACTTGATAAAACTGCTTCACTGTGTGAAGATTTTAATATTATCAGTCATAAATCTTCTTCGGGTATGAAGTTTCAACCATCGTTCCGACCAAGTGTCAAGTATTTGCCGAAACATGGAAACCAGTTCAGTAATAACTAAGTGAACAAGTTCAACAGTTACATCGGAAGTAGCACAGTTACTGTTCCCAGGCAGAATGGGATAGTACCACAGCAACAATCGTCGAATCATCCTCCTTCAGGTATTTTGAAAGATTTGCAGAAGGTTAACATTGTTTGTTTTAAGTGTGCTAAGAGAGGCCATATCAGTAAGGAATATTGGTCAAACCAACCGAAAGGAGTCGCCCAAGTGATTAAGGATAGTTCGACTTCACAGAATGAGAAAACAAAGAAACAATCGGGAGAGGTCGAAGAGGAAAATAAACCAGCCAACTTTTACACGATAAACAGTGTGGATATCTTTAAACCATATATTTATGAAGGTATGTTAGCAGCAATAGAAGAGAGTGAGCGAACCCCAATCAGGATACTGGGCGACAAAGGTTGCAACCATAGTGTGGTGGTACAAGAAGTACAACTGTTGGTGGAACAGTCTCTCACAGGAGACTCGGTTATTTTGAAGGGAATAGAAGGTGAAGAGGTTACCCCTATTTGCAGTTTGATACTGTCATCTGACTTGGTAAGAGGTAATTTTGACTTTGTGGTAAAGGATTCATTGACAGTCGAAGGAGTAGACGTCTAGCTGGGAAATAAGGTTGGTGGAACACCATTTGCGCCTTGCCCCATTGTAACGGCAAAAATATTGAAGTATAGTCCTACAACTGAACTCGAGAAGTACTTCCCATATCGTTTGCCTTGTAGTGTCACGACTAGGAGTATGACAAAGAAAGTGGCTGCTGAAGAATAAAAAGAATTTGAAGGAGCGATGAACTTGGAGGGTTTGTTTTCCAAAGAACTGGATTCCCTTGATAGTACGTAAGAGAACTCCCGGGTAAGCCCGCGTGAAGAAGAGCGACAGACGAGTGGATTAGAAAACCAAGAAGAAAAGGATGTGGAAGAAAAAGAAAACTCAGCATTGAAAGTAGGACAAGTGAGTAGAAAAAGGCTGATAGGATTACAACGGAAGGAGGCAACGTTGACAGAGTTATTGTACCGTGTGGTGGATGAGACGGAGGCACAGCAGTCTCTGATCTGTTATTATCTTATGGAGGGGTTGCTTATGAAGAAGCATAGACCCACCAATATCCCTGGGAATGCTGAATGGGGCATATATCATCAGATATTAATTCCCACACCGTTGAGAGGACAGGTGATAGCCGTAGCACACGAGACGGGACCTATGGGGATAAGGAAGACATCAAAGATTATGAAACACTTTTTCTGGTCTGGCATGCATAAGGACGTGAGCCAATTTTGCCGTGTATTTCACTTATGTCAAATGGCTGGAAAGCCGAACGAATACATTAAGAAAGCTCCCAACACACGATAGAAGTGCGAGGAGAACCTTTCAGTAAGGTAATAATCGACATTGTGGGACCTTTACTAAAGGCATCATAAGGTAATGAATATATATATCAACCTTGATGTATCCAGTGATGAGTTACCCAGAAGCCGTACCTGGCACGTCAGGAACATCAGTGCCAAAATAATCATTGAGAAGTTAGAATTTTACTAAATTTGGTATTCCGGAAATCGTTGAAAGTGACTGAGGAACGAATTTCACGCCAAAATTATTTCATGCTGTGATGAAACTGTTTGATGGGAAACAGCAGCTATCAACTGCTTATCATCCGGAGACCCAATATGCATTAGAGACGTTTCATAAAACTTTGAAGAGTATGTTAACAAAGTTTGGCAATGAAACGGGGAATAAATGAGAAATTGGTCTACTGTTGATGTTGTTTGAGTTATGTAATACTTATCAAGAAAGCATGGGATGTAGCCCGAATGAAATGGTATTTGGACGAGAAGTACGAGGACCGAAGAAAATGTTGGTAGGAAAATGGAAAGATTGAGAGAAAACGGACGTAGGAAATGTCAAGGATTTGAGGAAAAGGATCAGCGAGTTAAGGAAATTTTCCTTAGAAGACGTGTAAACGAGTTAAGGGCAAGCGAAGAAAAGGTTTGATATGAAGAGTATGAACAGACAGGTTGTGGTAGGATATCAGGCATTGGTCTATTCAACAAAAAGGAGATTCCCTCTCATTAATGAGTTCCAAGAACCATTCCAAATTTTTGATAAGGTCAATGACCTGACCTACATTATCGAGATATCAGGAAATATGAAAAATCTGAGAAAGGCCATATTAACTCCAAGTCCGATGCTTAAAGCACCAAATTTCAATGAGAAATTCCTTATCCAAGTGGATGCATCGGTTAACGGTATTGGACTTGTCTTATTACAAGAAGATAATGAAGGAATTCTTCACCCTGTTGTTTTTATGCCGTCAAAGCTGAAGAAGCAGCAATGAGTCAACACGACAGCTGAAACGGAACTTGTGGTGCTGATTGTAGCAATAAAACTGTTTTTAATCTATGGAAATAGACCACAAAATGGAGAGATTACAGTGTAATCTGATCATAATCATTTAACTTTCGTTAATAAGAGGAAAAATAATAATTAAATGTTAACAATGTGGTCATTATGTTTGCAACCATATTGTATTAATATAAAGCATATATTAGGTAAAGATAACGTGGTTACAGATTGTATATTTTAGAATAAATTGATTGATTCATGGCCGGAATAAATAATTCTTTTTGGGGAGAGCTATCTTACGAAGCAGGTCTAGTGTACAGTAAATAAAGTAGATTATGCATGATTTATTTATGTTTTCATATGTATATTGAAGAGGTTAGCCAGCTCGTGAGATGAGTTCCTCTCGTGTAGACGTAGGTTTTGTATGTTAAATACTTCAGATTTTTGTCGATAATTTCATTGTATTCTTTATTCAAGTCAGTATACGTGAATTTACGTTATCTTTAAGAATTAACTTTTTATTTCAAGTATTTTTGTTACAAAGTCTTATGTAATATTTTTGAGAGTATTATGTGAATATAAAGGATAGGAACATGGCTTATGTAATGTCCTTCTATATTTTTATGAGGTATTGCATCATGTTTCAGAGGAAATATGCAATTCTTTTGTCTGCCACGTGCTTTAGAATTTTTCCAAAAATCCTAGCGATAGAGATTATCATTTTTTTTTTTTATTATTTCCGTGAACGTTGGGTGATAGGAGCTGGCTGAGGAAGGGTTGCTGTCGAGCGGGGCTGGTTCTCCTATTCAATATGTGATAGTTGGAAACTCTGGCGTCATAGCTAGGCCAACCCCCCATGCTTCCAGATCCCTTGGAATCCTCTGGAAGTAGCTAAGTTTCATATGAAGGAGGCCCCATGGTTGCATGGATCAGATAGAGAATCCCAGCCTGGAATTATATCAATCTACCCCTCTCTCTCTCTCTCTCTCTCTCTCTCTCTCTCTCACACCTCTCAGTGTTTATTTTTAAAAGTGTTCAGTGAAATATCAAAGTTTTGGTGTGACATGTTTTTGTAAACATAGTGAGTATTTATAAAAACTATCTTAGAACTTTTTTAACTGGCCCTATAGTAAAGTAAAAGGTTAACTATATTTATTGAGTGTTAAGACTAGTAAATAGTGTGTAAAATTTAATTTCAAGTGAAACAAGTGATCGTATAATTTTCATAAGTATTATTTCTTTTGTCTCAGTATAAGATTTTATTCAGATTTAGTAATTCAAGTGAAAGAATTGATTATATAAATTTCCTAAGTATTATTTCTTTTGTCCTAGTCTAAGGTTTATTCAGATTTAATATTTCAAGTCAAGTGATTATGTAATTTTTAGTTCGTAACATTTTTGTCTTAATCTATGTTTTGTTCAGACTTAATATTTCAAGTGATTTATTTGCTTTATGTAAATTCTTTTCAAAGTGTTATAATCTATATAGA
>NC_090730.1:94903734-94916234 GCF_036898095.1 Palaemon carinicauda
TTAATGATATGGCCTTTTTCCATACTAATAACAGACAATATTAATCTTCTGCATATCTTCCACAACACCTCAAGGAAGATGATTAAAAGATTGTTGCTGTGGTACTATCGCATTCTGCACATTCGGCTTTAAGGTAGTACCAGTGGTACTTAGGCTGTAACTGTTGAAATGATTCCATAGTTATTACTGAACTGGTTTCCATGGTTTGGTGAATACCTGACACTTATTCGGAATGACAGTTGAAACGTTCTACCCAAGGAAGGTTTATAACTGATAATATTATAATCTACATTCAGCGAAGGGGCTCTATCAAGTTTCTTCACCTCTCACTCTGAAATACGTTCGAATATGCTCAGGAATTCTTCATAAATATTGTTCCAGCACTATCAGTTCCTCTAAATCAGCCCTCTCTCTCACTTTTTTAGCCTGTATTCATCTCTTAATACATCGTCGTACCTGAAAAGCGTAATCCAGGAAAGTCATTTTCTCTTCCTTCTGCAAACTTTGGAAACTTTCATTAAAATATTCAGGGGTCATCTGATACACTTGCGGTGCACTCATCTTAATTTATTGATACTCCTTATTCTTGTCTTGAGACGAGACAAGATACACACTACTTCATCCTTTTCCAATAAAGACACTCAGCAATAACACAGACCATTTATCTTTTGGCCATTCTATCGTCGACGAGACTGTTTCAAACGATCAAAGAACTCGTTAGGAGCTTCTTCCATAAAATTCGCGATCAACCTTTGGGCCCTTGGTACATGAAACATAGGATCGTGCATAGCAGGGGTCACACCTGTCTGAGTTGGCGACAACCTTGTTCGAGCATTCAACAGTTCGAATTCCCTTGCATATCTTGCTTCTTATCTCTCTTTCTTCCTATCTTGCAATTTATCTTGCTTCCATTTCTCTTACATGTCTTGCAATTTCTCTCACTTCTCTCTCCCTTTCTTCCCGTTCTGCCACCATCTTCAACTTAATCAAATTATCTTTCTCTCCAATTCGTCTAATCTTAGACACACTTAGACTGTTCAATAACCTCCAGACATCAATATATAAAGCACTGAATATCCAAAGGTCTCTTAAGTATACTTAAACTAAATTACTATCGTTTCTAGAGGCCGTGTAATAGTGTTTTTCTTAAATAACTCCTAAAATAACTGATGGATTTCCATGATATCAAAGCAGGGAGCGCTTCATACAATGGCCTAATTTTGGGAAATACTGTGCATTGCCAATTACGTTTCATTAACTTTTTTAATTAAGAAAATGAGGCTGAAGCCAGTCTTAGCCACCCACACATTCGCAAAAGTGATGACGTCCCTCAGTGACGTTGTTATAACGTTTCTTCCGCTGTACCTCCCATCCCCCGAATTGTTAAACGCCTGTTTAACTCCATAGATAATTGTCATATGACCTACCCCAAGCAATACGAAATTCTTTGACAGTAAAAGTTCAGCATACCTGGTAATGTGATTCGTGACTTTAGACTTTACCTAAACACAAGACCAACGTTTTATATCTTACCCACTCACTTGCATTGTGGATCAAGAATGAGACTTATGACAGGAGACGAAAGAAGCCATGCTATCCCTACACTTCGCACTTCAAGCGAGTGTTGGCAAAGCAATAGAAATATAGTTTTCTTTAGGTTAAGCCGTAGGACTCATTCTTCCATACAACACAGGTTACTCGATACATCAATTGCCAGGAAGAAAATGACAGAGAACATTGTTTGATATAATTTATCATATCAATTTCACCAGAGAGAGTAGCTTGAATTCCTTAGAAGGTAGACTTCTAAAAAGATGTTTCATATAAGGGCATTGACATCGGCCATTTGATAAATTTTGAAATCATATATATATATATATATATATATATATATATATATATATATATATATATATATATATATATATATATATATATATATGTATATATATATATATATATATATATATATATATATATATATATATATATATATATATATATATATATATATATATATATAGTGTGTGTGTGTGTGTGTGTATGTTCATACAACATAAGATTTATTATATTTCAACCTATAGTTTTATATATTTATTTACGTTATAAGTACCAGTACCTATTTTTGTTACTTGAAAGATATGTGACAAATATCATTGCGACTTTGTCACTGGAATTATACCAGACTTCAATTAATGAGCCAATCAACCTTACTTTGAGAAATCCATTGACATTGTCTACATGCCAAGCTGATATACTCGTATCAAAGTATCTATTAGCTTTGCTTTTCCAAAATAATGTTATCACCAATTGCTGGAAACCATAGATTTATGAGGGATGAAAAAAAAAAAAAAAAAAAAAACAAGAAATGGACACTTAGACATTTTACTCATCATCACTCTCAAGGAAAAAAAATGTTTTCTATTTCTACTAATGTTTTTATTCTATTTTTTTATTTTATTTATTTTTTAGTCGCAAATCTAAAATTTGTAGGAGTAGAATATCTCTCAGTGCGATTCCACACCCCTGTTTTAAACCTCTTCTATTATGTTTGATAATTTGTGTTAACCATCTAATCATTATCTACCACCATAAAACATTTTATTGCTCTTCCGGCTCATTTTATATGTGCAGTACACAGTCTTTCCTAACAGGGATTTACTCGGTAGTCTAATAACAATGGGAATGAAGGAAAGAAGGGAAGAAGGAAGGGGGGGGGGGGAGTACTAGGATAGCCATAGGTGTAAACACCGAAGGAGGGTTGGGGGAACCTCTGCGTCATAGTTACGTGATTAAGTAACACTTCTTCGAAACGCTGTGAAGGAAGGGAAGAAGTTCCTCTTTTTTCTAAGAGTAAATGGGTTAATTAAGCACATCTGTCAATTCATTGTACCACCAAAAATTAGGCCAATGTTTGAAACATTCATTGCTGTAGTTTCATGGAAATTCATAAGCCGGTTTGTTAGATATTTGGGAAAAACACTATTACACGGCCTCTGGAAACGATAGTAGGCAATTATTCTTAAGTATTATTTGTAACTGATTGTGGGTCTTAACAGAATGCGAGCGGTATCTGGTTCTAAATAATGATGATTGGAATAATACATTTTTTACAAAAATAAAGCTATCGTATATAAATTACAAAACTTTGAAAACATTTACACATTAACAAAATAATTCACTCGAAAGGATTCAGTCTGAACAAAACATTGATAGAGACGAAAATGTTACGATCTGAAAATTATATATGAACTTGACTTGAACTATTATATCAGTATAAACCTTAGTCTAAGAAAAGAAATAATGCACAAAATTATACAAAAGCTTGAAGTAAATCTAAATAATACAATGTTCAAGTTTGATACTTAATGAAAATAGAACACCAGATCACGATAAAAAATCTTAACATTACTACAGGGCTAATTACAAACACTTTATACAGTGTCAACACTCACAATAATATAATGAATTCAAAATCACTGTTTCGTCTTACGTATCTTTTCAACACACGATTTGCTTTGAGAGAGAGAGTCACTTGGGAGTAAACAAACTAAGTGTACTGAACACTTTCAACAAAAATACACTGGGTTACGTGCAAGAATGAGAGAGGGAGAGGGGAAGAGGGCTGTGTTCAGGCTGCAATCTCTATCTCTATCTGGATAATCTAACCTTGGTGACACCTTTTATATGAAATTTGGCCAATTCCAGAGGGTTCCTGGATCAAGGTCTGGTATCGTGGGGCTGAGCCAAGAGTCAAAATTGCAAAGTATCGCTCTCCAAAACGCTACTCAGGCTGTGCCAGACGGCTTTCACAGTTAACTAGCTCCACCCACCCTTTGTCCCTGAAAAAAAAAAAAACATAACATCCTATCACCAGGATCTTTGCAAAATTTCTAAAGCAGATGGTAGAGAATTATCCAAAGCATATGTTTCTGAATATTCTCTCTCAAACATGACACAATACATTATAGAATATAAAAGAACATTACCTTAGCCCTTATTCATGTCTCACACTAATCCTACAACACTCTCAAATATACTACATAAGACTTCTCAACAACCCTACGTTAAATAAAAAGTTAATTCTTAAAAATAATGTAAATTTACATATTAACTTGAATAAGGAATACAAGGAAATCCACGACAAAAGTCTTACGTAATTTACATAAAATACTTATATCTACATAAGAGGAGTTGCTTTTACGGGCAGGGTATCATCTGTTCTATGCATAAAAGAAATATAAAAAAAACATGAATAAACTATTGTATTTACTCTACACTAGATCAGCTTCATAAGATACCTCCCTCCAAAACAGATTATTCATTCAGGGCTTGAATCCATGGATTCAACCCGAGTTAATAATCTGCAACCACATTATCTTTACATATTTGTTATCTTTATCGTCTATCGTTCTTCTTCTTCAGAAAACAAATCCTCTCAGTCTTTTCCTGATTGCTTTTCGTCTTCATAGTATGTGAAGTCGAATTATCCATAATCACTTTGGTGACTGCTTTCGGTTGGTTTGACCAACATTCCTTAATGAAATGTCCTCTCTTGCCACATTTAAAAAAAGAAAATATCAACCTTCTGCACATCTTTCACTATACTTGAAGGAGGACGATTCTGCTTAGGGCCAGTAACAGTGCTACTTCTGTTGTTATTGTTCAACATTTTCCCACAGATATTACTGAACTGGTTTCTATGGTTCGGCGAATACTTGACACTTGGTCAAAATGACGGTTGAATCTTCATGCCCGAGGAAGGTTTACGACTGATAATATTATAATCTTCATTCAGGGAAGAGGCTTTCTCAAGTATCTTCACCTCTATCTCTCTCAAGTACGTTTGAATATGTTCAGGAAATCCTTATAGATACTTCTTCTTCGACTAAAGCTTTTCCCGCTATGCAGGGTCGCTATTTCTAGAGAGCCATTTCCAAGTTCTTCTATCTCCGATGTCCTCCGTTGTGAGAGCTTTCTCCTCCATATATGATGCTACACACTCCATCCACCCTCTCTTTGGTCTCCCCCTCCTCCTCCAACCTGGAACATCCATATCCAGCATCCTCCTCCCAGCATACTCCTGGTCTCTCCTCATTACGTGTCCAAACCAGTGTAGTCTCTTTTCTTGGATTTTCTTTGACACCTTTGTAACCTTTGTTGTTCCCCTTACCAAGTCATTCCTAACCTTATTCAGTCTCGTGATCCCAGCCATCCACCTTAGCATTCTCATCTCTGCAACATTCATTTTCTTCTCAAAGATCTTTTTCATGGGCCAGGTCTCTGCACCATATGTCAAGGCAGGTCTCATTACAGTTTTATGTACCTTTCCCTTTAACTTTAAGTTTATCCTTCGATCACACAACACTTCCAAAACTCTTTTCCAATTATTCCATCCAGCTTGAATTCTACTGTTCACTTCCGTTTGGAGTTCTGCTGTTTCCTCCACATATGACCCTAGGTATTTGAATTTTTCTGTCCTCTTTACTATTTTACCCAGCAAATGTATAGCATTTAATTGGTTCTGCGGGTTGCAACACATATACTCTGTTTTTGTTCTACTGATCTTTAGCCCTCTGCTCTCCAATCCCTCTCCCCATCTCTCTGGCTTCCCCTTCAATCCTTCTCTGGTTTCATCACACAGAACTATATAATCTGCAATCAGTATGGTCCATGGTGACTGTTCACTCACTCTTTCCGTAATTACATCTATTACTATATTAAAGAAATAGGGCTTAATGACGACCCCGGGTGTAACCCAACTCCCACTTCAAACGTCTTGGTAAAACCAACACTCGTTCTTATTTGTGTGCCTGCTCCTTCATACATATCTCTAATCAGTGTAACATATTTTTCCGGTGTTCCCTCTTTCTCCAACATCTCCATATCTCCTGCCATGGAACTTTATCAGAAGCCTTCTCTAAGTCAATAAATACTATATGTAATTCCTTTTGGCCTTCTCTATATTTTTCCATCAACTACCTCAGTGCAAACATTGCATCCGTCGTGCTTCTGCCTAGCATAAATCCAAACTGCTCTTCTCCAATTTTGGTCTCTTCCCTGATCCTACACTCTATAAGCCTTTTCCAAAGCTTCTTTGTATGAGGGAGGAGTTTGATTGCTCTATAGTTATTACAATTCTGTACATCCCCCTTTTCTTTGAATATGCGTATTAGAAAGGTATTCCTCCACATTCTGGGCATCTTTTCTTTCCGGTGTATCTTTTTCATCAGATCCCACAGCATATCCACTCCAAATTCCCCAAGCATTTCCAGATTTCCACTGGGATCTCAGTAGGTCCCGTAGCTTTTCCATCTTTCATCTTGCTGAGGGCAACCTTAATTTCTTCTTTATCTATATCTCTTACCATTCCTGAATTAAGATATCCATCTGCAATTATAGATCTCGGATTTTTTTCATTTAGCAATCTTTCAAAATATTGCTTCCACCTTCCTTTTATATCACTTGAGCTACACATTACCACTTCATCCTCATTCTTTATCTGCTTAATATGGGTAATATCTTTGGTCGCTTTATTTCATCCCTTAGCAATCTTGTAAATCCTCTTTTGACCCTTCTTTGTGTCCAAATATTCATATATATTTTCCAATACTTGCTATTTGACTGTGCCACCGCCACTTTTGTTTCTTTCTTCGCTAATCTACTTCTCTCCTCATCTTCTTCAGTGCCTGTTTCATCATACCTTTTCTTTGCATTTCTCTTGATGTTGATTTTTTCTTGTACATAAATACTCCACCACCAACTTTCTTTGTCTCTTGGCCCTTTTCCTGTTGACAACTCTAAAACTTCTCTGCCAACTCTTTTCAGAATACTGCTGTTCTGTTCCGACCACTCATCCACATCCTCATAATCCCAGGTGCCAAGCTCGACTAAAATCCTCTCTATGAATGTATACTTATATTCTGGTTCTTTCAGCTTCCACCATCTTATCTTTGGAATTATCTCTTGCCTACCTCTTATTGTTCTCTTCCTATCCCAGTCTACTGTCAAGAGTCTATGCTGGGAAGTACAGCTTCTCCTGGGAATATTTTACAGTTTCTTATCTCTTTTAGATGTACCCTTCTACCTAATGCAAAATCAATTCGGGATTCTCACCCACCACTTTTATATGTTGTAAGATATTTTGGCTGTTTTTCGAAGAAAGTGTTGATTACTACCATATCAAGTGCTACAGCAAAGTCCAAAACCCTTTCATCATCTTGATTCCAATCTCCTTGTATTTTTTCCAGGCCCTGGCTATTTCTCCCTACATGACCATTTAGGTCTCCTATCATTACCAGTTCTTCATTTGGTATGTTAATCCTTTCCTGATCTAGCTGTCTCCAAAAATCATCTTTTTCCTCTTCTGGACAAGCTGTCTGAGGTGTGTGACGGCCGAGAGAGGGTTGTGAACTCAAAGGCAGGATGCAATCAACTGAGTTGTTTATTAAGGAACACTCTCCTTTATATACAAAACCTCAAGGCAACAGGACATAACATGTTCGAGAGACAGACAATATTAGAGAGCAAAACCGGAGACATGATCATTCAGGTTCTTTTTAGTGCGAGGGAAGAGCGCAGATACAAGCATAATATATACAAAATAATTATGTACAATTGTGTGACACACGGTTGGTACATGGCTCCCCCCCTAAAAATTACATACTGTACACGTTAAATAGGGCGCCCTGATCTAGAAAGGTGAACTGTAGGCGGGTCATCTGGCAGAAAGTAAGCAGGTTTTAGACGATCAATGGAGACCCAGTCTTCTTTGCCCCGAATGTTTAGTAGGAATGCTTTCGGACTGCGTTGGATCACAAGGAAAGGGCCCGTGTAATGGGGCGTTAGTGGTGGCTTGCTAGTGTCGTTTCGCAGGAAGACGTGCGTTGCAGAGTGCAAGTCCGTTGGTATGTGATGCTTCGCTGGGGGCTTGTAAGTCTGGTGGCACGGAGTAAATTTTCCCACGATGTGACGTATGCGCTGGAGATCGTCGGAGGAGGTTGTAGAAGGAAAAAATTCGGCAGGGACGACCAACGGGTCGCCATACACCATTTCAGCTGCCGAGACGTCGAGGGCGTCTTTAGGAGTGGTCCTTATTCTCAGGAGGACCCAGGGAAGCTGAGTAAACCAGTTGCAATCCTTGCAGCGGGACATCAAAGCTGCTTTGAGGGTGCGATGAAAACGTTCAACCATTCCATTGGCAGCGGGGTTGTAGGCCGTTGTCTGATGTAGGGTAATGCCCAAGAGATTCACTAATGACGTCCACAATTGAGAGGGGAAAGTGGTTCCCCTGTCAGAAGTAATATGCTCAGGGATACCGAATCTTGAAATCCATCCAGAGAGTAAGGCAGATGTACATGAGGCGGACGTTGCAGTTTCCATGGGAATGGCTTCAGGCCAACGAGTGGAGCGGTCGATGACGGTAAACAGGTAATGATGTCCTTGTGATGTGGGTAAGGGGCCTACAACGTCGACGTGAATGTGTGCGAAACGACGCTGAGGTTGAGGAAAGGTGCCTACTCCTGAATCCGTGTGTCGATGTACTTTGGAAGTTTGGCAAGAAGTACAGGCGCGGACCCAATCCTTAGCATCCTTAGAAATGCCATACCAAATGAACTTTGCCTTCAGCAGCTGTGCAGTAGAACGGCACGAGGGATGTGAAAGGCCATGAATGAAATCAAACACCTGTCGGTGCATGGGAGCAGGAATCCAAGGTCGCGGTCTACCAGTACTGACGTCACAGCGGAGGGTGGTGTTGGAGTCTTCGAGGGGAAAGTCTTCCCAACGGAGGGACGTGCAGGATGTCCTACAAGCTGGATACTCTGGATCCTGTCATTGGGCTTCAGCCAGGGCGTTGTAATCCAATCCCAGTTGAACGGCAGCCAACGTGTTTCTTGACAGGTCATCGGCAACGGGATTCATTTTCCCAGGGACGTATTGGAGAGATGTCGGCGTTGACAGGCGGACCAGGTGTCAGACTGTCGAGTGAAGGCGTGCACCAGAGGCATGTGGTCTGTGCGAATGTCGAAGGGCGTACCTTCCAAGAAATGGCGAAAGTGACGGACAGCCAAGTACACCGCCAGCAATTCTCGATCGAAGGTAGAATAACCCGATTCTGCCCTGGACAGTTTTCTGCTGAAGAAGGCCAATGGGCGGGGCGAGCCTTTGACCACCTGCTCGAGTACTGCACCAATAGCGACGTCGCTGGCATCGGTGGAGAGAAGGAGAGGGGTGTTTGGGATAGGAAAAGTGAGAGCCGCAGCAGTTGATAGGGCCTTCTTTGCATTGCAGAAGGCTGCTTCTTGAAGGGGACCCCACTTCAGGTCCTTTGGCTTGCCCTTGAGGGAGGCTGCCAATCGTTCCGGTGCCAGACGTCTGAATTTTGCGAAGACTGGGGGTCCCGTCGTCTTGATATGGTGATAAATACCGTGCTTGGCAGGAACCGTGGGCGTTTGGCAAAGTTCTGGACGGAAAACTTCTGGGTACGACGTGAGGAGGTGGGCGTAGGCATCCGTGGGTGCGCTGATGTGGAGAGCGAGGTTAGAGGGGGCGGGTTGAAGAGGTGTCGACAAGTACGAGTCTGCGTTGACCAATCGTCGGTGGGCGACATCGACCAGAAGGTGGAAATGAGAGAAGAAATCCGCACCGAGGATTGGCATTGTGATGTCAGTAACGAGAAACTTCCAATGGAATATACCGTTTCCGAACGATAATGTGCGGTTCTCTTAACCGTAGGTGGGTATCGCAGATCCGTTGGCAGCTACCAAGCGGACGTTGGCAGATGTAGACAGACTACGTCGTGCCTTGAAGAGTTTCCTTGGCAAAAGAGAACGACAAGCACTCGTGTCTACCAAAAATCGCACGCCCGTTCCTGCATCCTGTAAAAAGAAAAGATTAGAAACATGGGAGGCCACCGCCACAAGCGATGGCCTACTTACATGTTTTTTGGCCACAGACAATCCTTGGCACATTTCTTCGCGGTTGCTCCGAATCTGACGTGGTAGTAGCAAAACTGCGGCGGATGGGAGGTAGTAAGTGGCTTTAGAAGTCGTTTGTTGGGGCGCGAGCGATTGGTGGGTGGCTTTGTCGCCGCTTCGGCACGTCACGGGTAGGCGTGTATGTCCTACAGCATTCATGTCAGCTTCGGTTGACGTTGAATAGGCATCCTCGTCGTCAGGGGTGGAGGCGTTGATGGAGGTCTTGAAGTGGCTGTCCATAAGGGCATCGGCTTTGGTCATCAAGTCCTTTATGGGTAAACTATCGACATCGGGTATGGCAGCGCGTACAGGTTGGGGTAAATGGCGTATCCAAAGGGCACGAAGTAGCTTCACCTCACGAGGAGAGCCGTCTGCGGCAGGTTGAAGGCGAGCGATACTGGTCATCTCCCTGAGGGCAAGCGAAGCCCTTTGGTCCCCCAACGGTTGTTGCGAGAGCTGAGAAAGCTTTGCTATACGGGCGGCTGGCGACGGCGAGTACTGCTGCAGAAGGTATGTTTTGAGGGTGTCATACGCTATTGGGGTGTCTCCTTGTTCACAAAGCCAGTCGGATATTTCTGGGAAGGTGTCCTCGGGTATCGCCGCGAGAACATAATCCGCTTTGGTGGTTGAGCGAGTCACGCCCCTGATACGAAACTGGACTTCTGCGCGCTGAAACCAAGCAAACGCCTCTCCGCTGGCAAACGATGAAAGTTTGAATGGAGCGGCCGCAGCACCAACTGCCGTAGAGTCCGTCATAGTACCAACGATGAAGGGGCGAGGGGGTGGGGGTGGAAGGCGGTGGGAGCGAGTCGACTTCCGGGGTCACCAATGTGACGGCCGAGAGAGGGTTGTGAACTCAAAGGAAGGATGCAATCAACTGAGTTGTTTATTAAGGAACACTCTCCTTTATATACAAAACCTCAAGGCAACAGGACATAACATGTTCGAGAGACAGACAATATTACAGAGCAAAACTGGAGACATGATCATTCAGGTTCTTTTTAGTGCGAGGGAAGAGCGCAGATACAAGCATAATATATACAAAATAATTATGTACAATTTTGTGACACACGGTTGGTACAGGTGCATACACACTGATAACATTTAGTATTTCTCCATCCCATTCTAGTTTCATACGCATTATTCTATCATTTAGTCTTTTCACCTCCAAAACACAATTCTTGAACTTTCCAGTTAGTATGATTCCAACTCCATTCCTTCCTCGCTCTGTGCATCCACTATAAAAAAGTTTATACCCTGTTCCAATCTCTTTGGCTTTATTTCCCTTCCATCTTGTCTCCTGCACACACAAAATCTGTACTTTCCTCCTCTCCATCATATCGGCAACTTCTCTTCCATGTCCTATCATGGTTCCAACGTTCCAGGTTCCAATTCTAATAGATTTTGGGGCTCTCTTCTTTAACTGCAGTCACCCACTTTGCAGTAGCCCTTGCCTATTTCTCTCAGAGTAAGGGCAATGTATCTGCGCGTTGCCTACGGGGTACGCCCTAGCGGTCATCGGTTCATCTATAACGGCTTCCATTTCATGGGTTTTGGCGGGGATTTTCACAACCGGATGCCCTTCCTGACGTCAACCCTCCCTATTTATCCGGGCTTGGGACCTGCACCTAGCAGGGCGGGCTTGCCCCCCAGGTGGTTAGGTTGAATTCCTCATAGATACTGCTCTAATATTATTCAAGATTCTAAATCAGCCTTCTCATTTACGTTATCAGCCTCTGTCCATCTCTTAAAACACAGTCGTACCTTATAAACATAATTCAGGAGTCATTTTCTCGTCCTTTTTCAAACTTTGGAACCTTTCATTATGATATTAAGGGGTCATCTGATACACTTGCAGCACACTCCTCTTCCCTTCTTGATACTCCATCCTCTAGTCGTGAGATAAGGATAAGTAAGCACTGTAGCTCTTCCCAAAGAGCACACTGCAATAACACAGACCATTTATCTTCTAGCCATTTCATTGTCGCTGCAAACGTTTCAAAGTGAATGAAGAAGTCATTTGGTGCCTTTTCTGTGATCCTTGGAATTAACCTTTGGGCTTCCAACACAATAAATATGGGTTCCGGCTTAACAGGATTCGTTTCTGTCTGTCTGTGCTGTCAGCTGGGCACGGGCATGCAAAAGCTCTAACTCCCTCACATACCTCTCTTCTTCCATCTCTTTTTCTTTTTGCCTTGCTTTCTTTAACCTTGCATATCTTGCAATCTCTTGGGTATCTTCTCGTTCTTTTTCTTTCCATTTTCTTCTTCTTTCCCATCATCTTAAACTTTACCAAATTTTCCTCCTCTGCAATTCGTCAAATCTCAGCCTCGACATCCCTATCTGCTTTCATGCCTTCATTTTGATGATCAACCGGTCTTTGCTTTGTCAAAAATTCTCACTTAGCTTCCTCCAACAGTTCACTAGCTTCCATAATATTCTCTTCCGACAACTTTCCCGAGTTTTTCAACGCTTCTAAGTCTAAACATTTGATTTGGACCTTATTCATCCAACTCATTGCAT
>NC_090730.1:94923734-94928734 GCF_036898095.1 Palaemon carinicauda
GTTGCCAGGCGAGATGTTGCAAAGTAGCATGTTGCAAGGCCAGATGTTGCAGAGCAGCATGTTGTAAGGCCAGTGTTTTACAGAGTAGAATGTTGCAAGGCGAGATGTTGCAGAGCAGAATGATGTAAGGCGAGATGTAGCCAATTTGTTATAACCCTTAGGGTTGTTATAAGAGTTCTTATTATAATTATTGTCAGTAATAAATGTAACTCAGTGCTAAAGGTCAGCGGAAACAAACACTCAAGAAAACTTAACAATATTTAATATTTAACAATTACAAAATTTATATCAACCTTGTTGAAATGAAAAATACCATAATTTAATTACAAGGAAGGACAAATACCAGTCCTTTTGAATCACACTGGATTCCCTAAAGATAAAAAGCTAAGTCCTAACAAAGACAGGAAGAATATCGGTTATAAACTTATTTGGATCCAACAATTTTGCTGGCCAGTAAATAAAACAGGAAAACCATCATAAATCCTACCTATAAACACAAAACTAAGTACACAAAACCCTGTCTATAATAGACCTACTGGAAGACATTATGTAGTCACGACTTAAATATGACAATATATGAAAGATTAAATGATACAAAGGATGTATAGTTCTTCTCACTTCAGTGGATGAATCAGAGGAGAGACAAAACTAAGGTCGTCATTCACTTGCCATAACAGCTATTAGGGCAGGTCCTGAACGCCAGAGCATGACCATAAATGGAAAGCAATCCCAAACAAAAATCAGACACTCTCTGTCTTACCTGGGGTCAGCCTCCTCACAGGCCACCTCACGAGCTTGCAAGCTCCCAAAACCACAGCAACTGATTGGAGACTAAAGTGCACCAATTCCCTGGTAGGCTAAGTCCTCCTCGTCAGGGAAAGGCAGAACTGGCTCGAGTCGCAGGTAACAAGAGCACCTGCCGACAACAGATCAATGCAAGGATCGAAAGCGTAATCCAAAGAACCGTCCAAATAAATTGCTAAACAATCGTCATCCAGCGTCCAAATCACTATGCTGCTCAAGGTATGATATCAGGGGAGTGCTCAAGCCCGAACTGAACTCTGTCTGAGCACCAACGTCCAGACATCAAGTCGCGTTCATAAACACTCATATGTAAAAAAAAAAAAAAAAAAAAAAAACAATCGTTATAAACGATAGTTCGGTAATATAAACAACCTGGGAGGAGGCGCCTAACCACACTGAGAATTGTTAAATTAAGCACTTCACACTTAAACACTTATAATGACCAAACAAACGGACACTTAAATTTCAAAGATAAGATAAGCAAATTCTCATACAAAACAAAGGCTATTCTGCCACAAAATGATTCTTAAAAACTAGTAATTAAACGTAAAAAAACAAGGCTGATCTAGACTTTCTAATATATATATATATATATATATATATATATATTCATCTGGTATTGCGTCATGTTTGAGAGAAAATACTCAGTCCTGAAATTGTGCCATGTGCTTTGGAATTTTCACGGAAAACCTAATGATGAGCTTATCTTTTTTTTTTTCTTTTTTTTTAGTTTGGTTACAAAGGGTGGGCGCAACTAGCTGACTGAGATAGTTCGCCTGTTGTTGCATGGATATGTGTTCGACAGAGCAATATTTTGGTAACTCTGACCCCCCAAGCTTCCAGATCTCCTGGAAGGTTCTGGAAGTAGCTAAGTTTCATATATAAGGCATTCCGAGGGTTGCATAGATGGAGAATCCCAGCCTTAAGTCATAATCATTTTCCCACTTCTCTTTCATACTCAGTCCACTGTATTGTTTTTAAACTGTTCAGTAAAATATTGAAGTTTTGGTGTGATAGGTTTCTGTAAACATACTGAGTACTTATAAAAATTGTCTTAGAGGTTTTTTTAAATGGTCCTGTAGTGAGGTAAAAGGCATTGGTATCGTACTATGGTTATCTATTTTCATTAGGTATTAAACTTGAATATTGTATTCAGATACAATTTCAAATGAAACAAATGATTGTATAATTTTCCTTAGTATTTCTTTTGTCCTAGTCTAAGGTTTATTCAAATATATTTCATGTCAAGCTATTATATAATTTTCAGATCGCATCATTTTCGTCTTAATATAAGTATGTTTCAGACTTAATATATCGAATGATTTATTTGTTTTAAGTAAATTATTTATAAAGTATTGTAATTTATATACAGTATATTATAAAGTATTTATTAATGTAAATTGTTTATTGTGTCAATCATCACTGTTTATTACAACCTCGCTCGTATTCTGTAAAGAAAAGTACCAAGTTTGTTCAAGTAATTCTCAAGAATAATCACCCAGTTTTTGTTTTTGTGTGTACTTAAAAGACCTTTTTATATTCAGTCTTTTATATATTGCTGTCTTGGAGTTATATAACTGTCTCAGAGTACGGGAATTAATATTTCCAAGTGTAACAGATTTAATGTAAAAGCAAACAGGTGAGTTTGGAATTGGAGAAGTTGTTAAGCTTCCCAGCCGCAATATATATATATATATATATATATATGTATATATATATATATATATATATATAAAGTTATATGTTTGTTTTCCAGACATGAGCCATCATATAACATATTTTTGATGCCCAGACCGGGGAGCCATCACCATCATATAATATATATATATATATATATATATAAACAAATATATATGCATATATATAAACAAATATATATGCATATATATAAATATATATACATATATATATATATATATATACATACATATATATATATATATATATGTGTGTGTGTGTGTGTGTATAAATATATATATATATATATATATATATTTATATTTATACATATATACATATATATATATATATATATATATGGTTGTGTGTGTGTGTGTATATATATATATACAAATATATATATATATAACATATATATATATATATATATATACACACATATATATATATATATATATATATTTAGTTTAGAGTGGCCTGATGTATAAGGGAGGTAAAAAAGTTTGAAGAGTTAATGAAACCAGAGGCAAAAAGTGAATATCAAGAAAGGTTTGAAAGTGGTATATGACGGAGTGAAAGTGAGAGAAACTGATAACTAATAGGAGTGAAAGTTAGTAAAAGAAAATTTTGTTGGGATTACAAGTGATGTGTGTATCAAAAGGATTGTTGGAGGCAGCATGAGGAAGGTTAGTAAATGGTGGAATGAAGGTTTGAAGATAAAAGTGAACGCGAAAAAAGATGGCATTTTTAGAATGGCTGCAGAGTAACAGTGTAGAGAAGTATGAAAGATATATAGAGAAAAATGTGGAAGTAAGGTAGATGTGGCAAAGAGGGAGGCTGACTAGAGGGGTGTCAGTGATTGGATAGTTCATATGAAGAGAATAAGAAGAAGTTTTGGAAAGAAGTGAAGAGAGTTAAGATGGCTGGTTAGAGACAGTGAAAGAGGGGAATGGAAAGTTGCTGAAAGGAGAGGAGGCAAGGAAAAGGTGACCGTAATATTTTGAAAGTTTACTGAATGTTGAGGACAATATGGAGGTAGATATAATTGCTGTTACAGGTGTTAAAGTGCCAGGGATGGGAGATGAGAATGAGAGGGAGAGATTACAAGAGAAGAAGTGATGAAAGCACTAGATGAAATGAGAATAGGAAAAGCACATGGTATGGCTGGTGAGAGGACTGAGATGTTATAGGAAGGCATTTAAACTGTACTTGAATGGTTGGTGAGATTATTTAATGTGTTTTATGTTGTCAATGGTACTAGTAGACTGGGTGTGTGCATGTATTGTACCACCATATAAAGGTGAGTGAGATTTTCATGAGTGTTGTAATTCAAGGGGTATAAGCTTTTTTAATGAGGTTGAAAAAGTGTATGGTCGAGTACTAAATATTTGGATTAAGGATAAAACAGAGAATGCAATCTTAGAAGTATAGGGTGGTTTTAGAAAAGGTAGGGGATGTATGAATCAGAATTTTACAGTAAGGCAGATATGCGAGAAATATTTACCAAAATGCAAGGAGGTGTGTGTTGCTTTTATGGCTCTGGAGGAAAGCGTACGATAGAGTTAATTGGGAAGCAATGTGGAATGGGGTTGAGGTTATATAGAAGTGGTTGAATGTTTTTGCAAGCAGTAAAGAGTTTCCACATAGGCAGTAAAGAGTAAGAAATGAAGTGAGCAAGCGATTTCCAGTGAGAGTGGGGCTGAGACAGGGATGTGTGATGTCACCATGGTTGGTCAGTTTGTTTGTTGATGGAGTGGTGAGAGAGGTGAATGCTCGAGTGCTTGGTCGAGGATTGAAACTCATAGTCGAGTGAGAGGTAAATCAGTTGTTGTTTGCGAAACCTAGGTCGATTAGTGACAGAGTTTGGAAGGGTATATGAAGGAAGGAATTTATGAGTTAATATGGGTAAGATTAAGGTTATGAGATGCACGAGGAAGGGTGGTGCTAGGTTGAATGTCATATTGAATGGAGAGTTACTTGAGGAAGTAGATCAGTGTAAGTACTTGGGGTCTGTTGTTGCAGCAAATGGTGGAGTGGAAGCAGATGGATGTCAGAGAGTGAACGAAGGATATAAAGTGAAGGAAGGGGAAAAGAATAGAGGGTTAGACATAAATATAAAGAAAGTTCTGTATGAGACACTGATTGTACCAACTGTGATGAATGGATCGGAGTTGTGGGGGATAAAAGTGATGAAGAGACAGAAATTGAATGTGTTCGAGATGAACTCTCTGAGGAGTATGGGTGTTGTATCTCGATTAGATAGGCTTATAAATGAAGCAGTGAGGGGTGACAATGGGTGTAAGAAATGATTGAGCAGCTAGAGTAGATATAAATATGTTGAGTTGATTTGGCCCTGTAAAGAGAATAAAGTTTGGCTGTCTGCTTAAGAAGGTGATGAATGAAAAAGTTGATTAGAGGTACAAGATGAAAGCCAATGTTTGGGTGGATGGATGGAGTGAAGAAAGCTCTGGATGATAGAAGGATAAAAGTGACAGAAAACTTTAGATTCTTTGAAA
>NC_090730.1:94936234-95011234 GCF_036898095.1 Palaemon carinicauda
AGAGCTGGGACAGGCCCTCTCTTCTATTGTTGGAATGATCCAACAAATGCAGAAGGAGAATCAGGAGAAGGCGGCTGCAATGGAACTGCGGATGCAGTGCCTTGCAGAATCACATGGGCCCCAGAAAAAGCTCAATGTGAAAGACCTTCCCTTGGGCTCAGATGCTAACCCATGGAGGTATGCTGAGCACATGCCGATGACGACTGGAAAGATCGTCATCTCGGATAAGCTGGGCTCAGTTCCCCTGGAGGAGGTGGAATTCTGGCCCAGCAAGGCATCATATCTGGACTGTTATGTCCGGCTGAGGAAGGAACCAGCTTCAAAGGAGGAGACAGAGCCGAAGGAGGTCATAGTGATGGACCATGCTAAGGCTCAAGCTCTACTTTCATCCTCGATGAAAGAGAGGGGCTTCTCTAACTCAAAGGTAGCTGCTTGGAGCAAGAAGCTCCCTTCCTTTGTGTCCTCGCCTGCTAGAGCCTTCCCCTTTTTACAGAAAGGGTTTGCGGCTGTACTAAAAGCAGTCGAGGCCGGCAAGCCTTGCCCCTCCCTGGAGGAGTGTAAACCCTTGTCGCTGGCCCTGCCTATGGACCACAAAGACTGGAAGGACGTCCATCTTACGTTCTCAGTTGGAAAGTTGGAGGCTGATATTGCCGGACGTCAGTTCGGCGAGGACCTCCCTAAGCTGTCTGACTTTCTTTTGCGAAGAGAGTTCGAGACAAAAGAAAGACTGGCTGCCTCAATGTCTCTTCAGACTACTCTCGAGACGATGGCAAGTGACCCCAAGGTCCATGAAATGTTCATGGTGGTGGCCAAGACTCATCTGGCCACAGTGACGAAGGACCTTTATGGCTTCGTCAAGGCAAGGAGAGCTTGTAGGGAGTTCGTGTTCACCTCGGCTACGGTGAGACACGAGCCAAGGAAACTAATCTCCTCCAACATTTGGGGAAAATACCTTTTCCCTACCGACTTGGTCAAAGAAGTTGTTGATAAGGCCGCCGTGGAGAATAGAAACCTTCTCCAGAAGTGGGGCCTGGCTATCAAAAGAAAGTCTTCCCCGGATGAAGGTCCTCAACCAAAGAGGAAGACTATGAGGACTAGGCTACCGTCTCGGCCAGCCAAGCCTCTTAGACAGCAACAGCAACTGCAATTGCCATTGCCTCCAGTGCCCCAGATCGTGGCACAAACCCAGACCACTTTTCAGTGGGTACCCCAGGCCGTGTCGACACAGTCCACGGCATTCACCCCAGCGTTCGAAGGGCAGTCTACTTCCTTTCGAGCAAAGCCTAGAGGAGCAGCCAGAGACTCGTCTAGGCGCCCCTCAAGGGGAAGGGGATTCAGGGATGGTCGTGGTCAGGGAGGCAAGACCTCAGGACGGCAGTCCAAGTGAGATGATACCGGTAGGAGGGAGACTTCTGAAATTTCGGGATCGGTGGACCTTCGATCCCTGGGCCCACAGCCTACTCAAGAATGGACTGGGCTGGAGCTGGTACAGCACTCCACCCCCGTGCCTTCAGTTTTTCCAACACTCCACCCCCGTTCTGGAGGAGTACGTTCAAGAACTGTTGGAGAAAAAAGGTGATCCGAAGGGTGAAGCCCATCAATTTCCAAGGGAGGCTGTTTTGTGTTCCCAAGAAAGACTCGGAAAAGCTCAGAGTCATTCTGGGCTTGTCGCCACTCAACAAGTTCATAGTGAATTGCAAATTCAAAATGCTAACACTGCTACACATAAGGACCTTACTGCCCAAGAGGGCATATTCCGTCTCTATAGACTTGTCAGACGCCTATTGGCACATTCCAATCAGCCGTCGACTCTCCCCCTACCTAGGGTTCAGGCTACAACGAAGACTATACGCCTTCGGAGCCATGCCATTCGGGCTAAACATAGCCCCAAGGATTTTTACGAAGCTTGCGAGCGTAGCTCTCAAACAATTACGCCTAAAGGGAATTCAGGTAGTAGCCTACCTGGACGACTGGTTGGTGTGGGCAGCATCCGAGACAGAATGCTTGCAAGCTTCCAGTCAAGTGATCCAGTTCCTAGAGTACCTAGGCTTCAAGATCAACAGAAAAAAGTCTCGACTTTCTCCATCTCAAAAGTTCCAGTGGCTGGGAATCCACTGGGACCTTTTGTCACACCGTTTCTCCATCCCGGCGAAGAAAAGGAAGGAGATAGCGGGTTCTGTCAAGAGACTTCTAGATTCCGAAAGGATATCAAGACGCGAGCAGGAGAGGGTACTGGGCTCTCTCCAGTTTACTTCGGTGACAGACCCAGTGCTAAGAGCACAGCTAAAGGATGCAACCGGAGTTTGGAGAAGTTATGCATCAAACGCGCGAAGAGATCTGAGAAGACCAGTTCCGCTTCGGCTAAGTACTCTTCTCAGGCCTTGGTCCCAAGCCAGACATCTATAGAAGTCGGTTCTTCTTCAGCCACCTCCCCCGTCGGTGACGATTCACTCAGACGCCTCGAAGGAGGGATGGGGAGGTCACTCTCATCGGAAAAAAGTCCAGGGGACTTGGTCCAAGCTATTCAAGACCTTTCACATAAACTTTCTAGAAGCTATGGCAGTGCTCCTTACCTTAAAGAAAGTCTCCCCGCGTCACTCGATCCACATAAGGTTGGTGATGGACAGCGAGGTAGTTGTGAGATGCTTGAATCGACAAGGATCGAGGTCACCACCTCTCAACCAGGTGATGTTGGCCATCTTCCGATTGGCGGAAAAGAAGAAGTGGTACCTGTCGGCAGTTCACCTTCAAGGAGTCCGCAATGTGACGGCGGACGCTCTATCCAGGTTCACACCGATAGAGTCGGAATGGTCCTTAGACGCAGGATCATTCTCCTTCATTCTGAATCAAGTCCCAGAACTGCAGATAGACCTCTTTGCAACGAAAGACAACAAGAAGTTGCCCCTGTACGTGTCCCCGTACGAGGACCCCTTAGCGGAAGCAGTGGACGCGATGTCCCTCGACTGGAACAGATGGTCCAAGATTTATCTGTTCCCTCCTCACAACCTTCTGTTGAGGGTCCTCAACAAACTGAGATCCTTCAAGGGGGTAGCGGCAATAGTGGCCCACAAGTGGCCGAACAGCGTGTGGTTCCCCCTGGCATTGGAACTGCAGCTGAAATTTGTACCGCTACCAGATCCAGTTCTGACCCAGCGAGTCCAGAAGTCAACTGTCTGCGCTTCATTACGAAAACCCGGACCCTGCAGCTCATGATTTTCTCTCCCTAGCGGTGAGAAAGCGTTTCGGGATTACGAAAGCCAGCATAGACTTCCTTGAGGAATATAAGTGCAAATCTACTAGAAGGCAATATGAGTCATCTTGGAGAAAATGGGTGGCCTTTGTCAAGGCGAAGAATCCGCAGGAGATCTCGACACACTTCTGCTTATCTTTCTTCATCCACCTCCATGGTCAAGGATTGGCAGATAACACGATTTCAACGTGTAAGTCTGCTTTGACAAGACCCATTCTATATGCCTTCCAGGTCGACCTAGGTAACGAGATCTTTAATAAAGTCCCGAAAGCCTGCGCTAGGCTCAGACCTTCAGCACCTCCAAAGCCCATTTCATGGTCTTTAGACAAAGTTCTTCATTTCGCTTCTCTGTTGAGCAATGAAGAGTGTGCGTTAAAGGATTTGACACAAAAAGTTATTTTCCTATTTGCACTCGCGTCCGGGGCCAGGGTTAGTGAGATTGTAGCCCTCTCGAGAGAGGCAGGTCGTGTTCAGTTCCTGGATGGGGGAGAACTGAACCTGTTTCCGGATCCTACGTTTCTCGCCAAGAATGAGTTACCCACCAACAGGTGGGGTCCCTGGAGAATCTGCCCTCTGAAAGAAGATGCATCTCTATGTCCAGTAGAATGCCTAATGTCTATCTTCATAGAACTTCAGACTTCAAGGGTGGTCAACTATTCAGGGGAGAAACATCAGGCTCAAATTTATCTCTGAATCAACTCAGAGCAAAAATCACATATTTTATTCGCAGAGCGGATCCTGACAGTACACCCGCAGGTCACGATCCGAGGAAAGTTGCCTCATCCTTAAATTTCTTTAATTGTATGGATTTTGAAAATCTCTGTTCATACATTGGCTGGAAGTCTTCCAGAGTGTTCTTTCGCCACTATGCGAAGCAAGTAGAGGAACTAAAGAGATCTGTGGTAGCAGTGGGTCGCGTTGTTAACCCTACTGTTTAACTCTGCGAGGAACAGTGGTTTTAATTGGGACGATTAATTCCAGGGTGAGTGTGTAGTTACATACCGTACTACAAACTAAGTGAGGGCACTGTGTTGCCCATGTAGACTGTTCCATTTCCAAAGGTGAACCTAGCATAAGTGCAGACATGTGTGCCGAGCGTTTCTAACGCTAATGTCATTGATTTGTAATACAGACTTTTATGACTTTGATACCTCGGTCTTAAAAGTGGCATTTAATGTTTTTTTTTTTTTCAGATAAACAAGTTCTGTTTACTATCATACTTATGCTTAAAGTTTTGGGTTATCCTCTTCTTATATATATATATATATAATTGTGGTTAACCTGTCTGTTTATTGTCTGTCAATGAACTTGTTCTTGAGAACCTTGCGTCTCCTTCACCTGTGTCAATTTATTGGTATAATTGAGCATTCATTCTATGTACCTTATCTGGGATAATTCTAATAGAATTGTTCCTTTATGCAAGCTATGTTGCATTGGTTTATGCTTTCCCTTAACGGGAGGACCCCGTCCCATAAGGGGATGATGGCGGTTTTACTAGTTTCCTCCTATGCGGATATAAACCTTTGTCCAATACAAGTATTGTGCGGAGAACTGGTCGATATTTCATATTGACGCAGTGGTTCTTTACAAACTATGCTTTACTTAATATAGGGCGAGACCACTATATTAGCTTGCCTGGTATTCATACATAGGTATGTACTCTTCGAGACTTTTCCAGAGTCTAGTAGGACTCTTCCCTGTAGGGGGCAGGAAGCTCTAACATGGTTTATAGTTAGTTGAAAAGATGTATAACGGTAACATCTTAGGTCTCTAGGTCTAGTCGACCGGGAAAAATTACCTCCGGGGAGTACGGCACGTTCTGAGAATCCACAGATACAGTAATGCTCTGGTATACTTCCATCAGGACGACATGGCTTGAGCCAAAAAAAACGGATTTTGAGCGATACGAAAAATCTATTTTTGGGTGAGATGGCCATGTCGTCCTGATGGACCCGCCCTTGCCTTTCTAAGAAAGGGCTTTAGGACCCCTCCCTACATACAGTATCTGTAGCACCTCGTGTACGCTACAAGGAATACAGATGGCGCCAGGATTGGCGCCAGGCACGCTTACGAAACGGGAGATAGGGAGCCTTCCCCCTTTTTCTTTCCCGAATTCGTTTCTTGCCAATTGCCCTCTGCGAGACGAATCTCTGTTCAGGATGCAGATTGCCATGTGGCGTGTCAAGAATACGTCCTCTGATATGTCGCGATATCCCTTTCAGGAGGGATATTCGCTCCAGGAGTTAGAATTCTGGTACTTTAAGGTAAATTCTCTGGGAATATCGCCGTAGTTGTAATATACCCTAGGAAGCTACCCTATAGGAACTTCCATCAGGACAACATGGCCATCTCACCCAAAAATAGATTTTTTGCTTCGCTCAAAATCCGTTATATATATATATATATATATATATATATATATATATATATATATATATATATATATATATATATACATATATATATATATATATATATATATATATATATATATATATATATATATATATATGTGAGTATATATATATATATATATATATATATATATATATATATATATATATATATGTATATATATACATATTTATATGTATATATATATATATATATATATATATATATATATAAATATATATATATATATATATATATATATATATATAATATTAATATATATATATATATATATATATATATATATATATATATATATATATATATATATATATATATATACTTATACATATACATTTACATAAACATACATATATATATATATATATATATATATATATATATATATATATATATATATATATATATATATATATATATATATATATATACTTATACATATACATTTACATAAACATACATATATATATATATATATATATATATATATATATATATATATATATATATATATATATATATATATATATATATATATATATATATATATATATTGTGACAGTGCCGAGAGAAGGTCGTGAACTCAAAAGCAACATGCAATCAACTGAGTTAATTTATTATGGAACACTCTCCTTTATATACAAAACCTCAAGGCAACAGGAAATTGCATGTTCATGAAAATGTCAATGTTACATAGGTGACGCGCAGACATGTTTATTCTGGTTTTTTTTAGTGCGAAGGAAGAGCGAAGATACAAGCATAATATATACAAAAGGAATTATGTACAATTGTGTGATACACAGTTGGGACATGGCTCCCCCCTAAAAATGACATACTGTACATGTTAAATAGGGCGCCCTGGTCTAGAGAGGCGAGCTGTAGGCGGGTCATCTGGCAGAAGATAAGCAGGTTTTAGATGATCAATGGAGACCCAGTCTTCTTTGCCACGAATGTTTAGTTGGAATGCTTGTGGACTGCGTCGGATCACAAGGAAAGGGCCCGTGTAAGGGGGCGTAAGCGGTGGCTTGGTTATGTCGTTGTGCAGGAAGACGTGTGTTGAAGAGTGCAAGTCTGTTAGTATGTGATGCTCTGCTGGGGGCTTGTAAGTCTGGTGGCCTGGAGTAAATTTTCCCACGGCGTGACGTATGCGCTGGAGATCGTCGGAGGAGGTTGTAGAAGGAAAAAATTCGGCAGGGACGACCAACGGGTCGCCATACACCATTTCAGCTGCCGAGACGTCGAGGGCGTCTTTAGGAGTGGTCCTTATTCTCAGGAGGACCCAGGGAAGCTGAGTAAACCAGTTGCAATCCTTGCAGCGGGACATCAAAGCTGCTTTGAGGGTGCGATGAAAACGTTCAACCATTCTATTGGCAGCGGGGTTGTAGGCCGTTGTGTGATGTAGGGTGATGCCCAGGAGATTTGCTAATGATGTCCACAATTGAGAGGTGAAAGTGGTTCCCCTGTCAGAAGTAATATGCTCAGGGATACCAAATCTTGCCATCCATCCAGAGAGTAAGGCAGATGTACATGAGGCGGACGTTGCAGTTTCCATGGGAATGGCTTCAGGCCAACAGGTGGAGCGGTCGATGACTATAAACAGGTAACAATGTCCTTGTGATGTGGGTAGGGGGCCTACAACGTCAACGTGAATGTGTGCGAAACGACGCTGAGGTTAAGGAAAGGTGCCCACTCCTGAATCCGTGTGTCGATGTACTTTGGAAGTTTGGCAAGAAGTACAGGTGCGGACCCAATCCTTATCATCCTTAGAAATGCCGTGCCAAATGAACTTTGCCTTCAGTAGCTGTACAGTAGAACGGCACGAGGGATGTGAAAGGCTGTGAACGAAATCAAACACCTGTCGGCGCATGGGAGCAGGAATCCAAGGTCGCGGTTTGCCAATACTGACGTCACAGAGGAGGGTGGTGTTGGAGTCTTCGAGGGGGAAGTCTTCCTAACGGAGGGACGTGCAGGATGTCCTACATGCTTGATATTCTGGATCCTGTCGTTGGACTTCAGCCTGGGTGTTGTAATCCAATCCCAGTTGAACGGCAGCCAACGTGTTTCTTGACAGGGCATCGGCAACGGGATTCATTTTCCCAGGGACGTGTTGAAGGGTGCAATTGTATTCAGCCACAGTGGAGAGATGTCGGCGTGGCCAGGCGGACCTGGCGTCAGACTGTCGAGTGAAGGCGTGCACCAGAGGCATGAGGTCTGTGCGAATGACGAAGGGCGTACCTTCTAAGAAATGGCGAAAGTGACCGACAGCCAAGTGCACTGCCAGCAATTCTCGATCAAAGGTAGAATAATCTGATTCTGCCTTGGACAGTTTTCTGCTGAAGAAGGCCAATGGGCGGGGCGAGCCGTTGACCACCTGCTCGAGTACTGCACCAATAGCGACGTCGTTGGCATCGGTTGAGAAAAGGAGAGGGGCAAGTGAGAGCCGCAGCAGTTGATAGGGCCTTCTTTGCATTGCAGAAGGCTGCTTCTTGAAGGTGACCCCACTTCAGGTCCTTTGGGTTGCCCTTGAGGGAAGCGTAGAGGGGAGCAAGAGTTGCGGCAATGGCTGGCAGAAAACGGTGATCATAGTTGATCATGCCCAAGAATTCCTGCAGAGCTTTGACGGTCGAAGGCGCGGGGAAATTCTGAACAGCTGCTCTCTTCTCAGGGAGGGGATTGACTCCTTCAGGAGTGATGCGGTGCCCTAAGAACGGCACTTCGTTGACGCCAAAGGTACACTTGTCATACCAGACTACAAGGCCGTTTTGTTGCAGGCGGTCGAGCACGATGCGCAGGTGACGGAGGTGTTCCTCTTTTGAGGAGGAGAACACAAGTATGTCGTCCACATAACATACATAGAAAGGGAGGTTCCCTAAGATGCCATCCATGAGACGTTGAAACGTGGCCCCAGCATTACAAAGGCCAAAACAGGAGTAATTGAAGGTGTATGTACCAAACGGAGTGGTGATGGCGGTCTTAGGGATGTCTTCTGGGTTCATAGGCACCTGATAATACCCCTTCAGGAGGTCAAGCGTAGAGAAAACCTTCTCTTTGTGCAGGTAGGAGGTCACGTCGGCAATGTTTGGGAGAGGGCAGTGATCCGGTTCTGTTTGCAAGTTCAGGCGCCTGTAATCCCCGCACGGACTGAGGGAGCCATCTTTCTTCAGAACGATGTGTAAGGGTGACGACCATGGGCTGGAGGCCTTTTGGCAAAGGCCCATTTTCTCCATTTCCGCGAACG
This sequence comes from Palaemon carinicauda, assembly GCF_036898095.1. Taxonomy (NCBI): domain Eukaryota; kingdom Metazoa; phylum Arthropoda; class Malacostraca; order Decapoda; family Palaemonidae; genus Palaemon; species Palaemon carinicauda. The sequence continues at coordinate 94,945,138 of NC_090730.1, forward strand.
TCTATTTGGCGGCTGCCAATCGTTCCGGTGCCAGACGTCTGAATTTTGCGAAGACTGGGGGTCCCGTCGTCTTGATATGGTGATAAATACCGTGCTTGGCAGGAACCGTGGGCGTTTGGCAAAGTTCTGGACAGAAAACTTCAGGGTACGACGTGAGGAGGTGGCCATAGGCATCCGTGGGTGCGCTGATGTGGAGAGCGAGGTTAGAGTGGGCGAGTGTAAGAGGCGTAGACAAGTACGAGTCTGCGTTCACCAATCGTCGGTGGGCGACATCAACCAGAAGGTGGAAATGAGAGAGGAAATCCGCACCGAGGATTGGCATTGTGACGTTAGCAAACGAGGAACTTCCAATTGAATTTACCGTTTCCGAACGATAATGTGAGGTTCTCGTAACTGTAGGTGGGTATCGTAGATCCGTTGGCAGCTACCAAGCGGACGTCGGCAGATGTAGCCAGACTATGTCGTGTCTTGAAGAGTTTCCTTGGCAAGAGAGAACGATAAGCACCCGGGTCTACCAAAATTCACACGCCCGAAGATTAGAAACACGGGAGGCCACCGCCACGAGTGATGGCCTACTTACACGTTTTTTGGCCACTGACAATCCTTGGCATATTTCTTCGCAGTTGCCCCGAATCTGAAGTGGTAGTGGCAAAACTGCGGTGGATGGGAGGTAGTAAGTGGCTGTAGAAGTCGTTTGTTGGGGCGCGAGCGATTGCTGGGTGGTGGGTGGCTTTGTTGCTCCTTCAGCAGGTCACGGGGTAGGCGTGTATGTCCTACGGCATTCATGTCAGCTTCGGTTGACGTTGAATAGGCATCCTCTTCGTCAGGGGGGGAGGCGTTGATGGAGGTCTTGAAGACGCTGTCCATAAGGGCGTCGGCTTTGGTCATCAAGTCCTTAATGGGTAAACTATCGACATCGGGTATGGCAGCGCGTATAGGTCCGGGTAAATAGCGTATCGAAAGGGCACGAAGTAGGTTCACCTCACGAGGAGAGCCGTCTGCGGCAGGTTGAAAGCGAGCGATACTGGTCATTTCCCTGAGGGCAAGCGAAGACCTTTGGTCCCCCAACGGTTGTTGCGAGAGCTGAAAAAGCTTTGCTATACAGGCCGCTGGCAACGGCGATTACTGCTGCAGAAGGTATGTTTTGAGGGCGTCATTTGCTATTGGGGTGTCTCCCTGTTCACAAAGCCAGTTGGATATTTCTGGGGAGGTGTCCTCGGGTATCGCCGCGAGAACATAATCTGCTTTTGTGGTTGAGAGAGTCACGCCGTTGATGCGAAACTTGACTTCTGCGCGATGAAACCAAGCAAACGCCTCTCCGCTGGCGAATGACGAAAGTTTCAATGGGGGAGCCGCAGCGCCAACTTCTGTAGAATCTGCCATAGTACCAACGATGGAGGGGCGACTGGGGTGGGGGTGGAAGGCGGTGGGAGCGAGTCGACTTCCGGGGTCACCAATGTGACGGTGCCGAGAGAAGGTTGTAAACTCAAAGGCAGGATGCAATCAACTGAGTTAATTTATTATGGAACACTCTCCTTTATATACAAAACCTCAAGGCAACAGGAAATTACATGTTCGAGAAAATGACAATGTTACATAGGCGACACGCAGATATGTTTATTCTGGTTGTTTTTAGTGCGAGGGAAGAGCGAAGATACAAGCATTATATATACAAAAGGAATTATGTACAATTGTGTGACACACACGGTTGGTACAATATATATATATATATATATATATATATATATATATATATATATATATATATATATATATATATATATATATATATATATATATATATATATATATATATATATATACTGTATATATATATATATATATATATATATATATATATATATATATATATATATATATATATATATATATATATTTATTTATTCATATATATATATATATATATATATATATATATATATATATATATATATATATATATGTGTGTGTGTGTGTGTGTGTGTGTTAATATACGAGGAAAAAGAGAAATTAGAATACTATAATGTTGTTATTATGGTACCCATGTAGAACCACTCTTTGAAGAATATTAACGAGCAAACTATTAATAATCGAAAGTAATGCTCAATAACTCTCATCAACTTACCTTTGAAATCCAGGAGCTCGTCATTGAAAAAAAAAAAAAATACTTCAACATTACATGAAAACAAGCATGTAGGCTTGCTAACAAACTCTCTCAGCAGCATCATCCATAATCTGTCGGGAGTTTCGAACTGATCATTTGAAATCCCCGCCATTTAACTCCACAAACGTTGCGTTAAATTAGGGTAAGACTGGAAGATCTCGCGGGCGTTTCTATGAATGAGTGCTGTCCAGTACGTGACGGTATTGTGGCGTAAATTTCAACCACCTGGTGGGGAAGGAGCGGGTGTCAGAGAAATAAAGTCTTTATTATTTAAAATTCACGAAAATGATAATATATTGTATTTTGCCGACAAAATTATCAATGCATATGTTTAGAGCCAAGGACTCTCTAGTTTGTTAGATTCTGGCAAATTATGGCCTTCAGCCGAAGTATTGAGTTTACCCTTTGATCTGACGTAAGACTTTGACTGTTTCTCTGTCTTGTAGTCGATAAAGAAACTTGATCAAACTCCTTATTGATTAAATAGACCAAGAGTTCCCGCGCATTTCACAAGGACACGTTAGTTAGCACGGGAGACAGTAGTTTTCCTCTGAGCTGTCCTGAACGACGCTCGTTCATTCCTGCGTAAAGCTCCATCCAACTAAATAAGTACTCTATGAGTTAGTGTGTCTCTCTGTCTCTAGCTCCTGTCTACCGCGATACCAGGTCAGTTCCTTTGTGAGTAAGAATTATGTACAGTTGTATCGGTCTGTAAATTTGTCATCCCTGGGATTGCGGATTTGTTTTATGCATCAAATAATGTCTGTAGGCACTGGTATGTGATTTACCCTAGATTCAATAGTGTATTCTCGAAACTTCGTCTTATTTAGTCCAATGTGGACTCAGTGTTTTATGAGCACATGTTGCAAACCCCCTAAGGGTGACAGATCTAACTTTCATTTGCCTGACTTGTTATTGTGAGTTCATTTTTTATTAAATGATTATTTTTGTAATAAACTTCAAATATTGATCATATTTTATTGAAACTCCTAATTGTTTTGGAAAGCAAACCTCTTCAAGGTCCTATCATTGGCCAAATCCATCGGGCCTAGAATCATCAGTTTTCACTAAGTCGGAGAAAAATTCACGACACAATCTATGGTATAACTGGACTATTCACAAATGCAGTAAAAGATCTTTAATGAATATCAAAATATGGAGTTACAATAGCATAGATGAAACTTGAAGTCTTATTCAAAAATATTTAAACCACAATGTTCTCATATCATAAATAATTTTAGATTATAATTACCATCGCTGAACAAATCAGGCCATTTGATATCACTAAATAATTTGCAAGATATTTCTTTAGAACCCTCATCATACCCCTGAATATGTCTATATCCAAAACGTAGCCTAATCATGAAAGAGACATATCGAGGTGAAGCTCTACCATAAGTAAAACTAGTATCATTCATGATAACATCATAATTGTAGCACACATGTTTCATACACGCTTGCGCACTTTAACGGAATTGCTTTTTTTAATCTATCGCTCTCACTCACACTGATGATAAAAGTCTGTTTTTGCTTACCATCACATTTAATTCTTGCTCTCATCTACCTGTATATAAGCTCATTCTCTTGTTGAATATACTCGATTGTATTCATTTGTACAACTGGTAACCCCCAGAGGACCAGCTCCCTCCCACCTTCCCCCTCACTGCCCTTTGACTCTTACTCTTCTATCGACGTCACATCCATGACACTACCACCCTTCGCCAGTACAGAGGCATTTCCCTGATTTCAGCGTACTGAGTTTCAGTTTCGCATTAAGCACCGAAGCAAAATTGTTCCTCGCAGTGGTCCTAGAGGACACTTTCCCAAAAATCTTCATTTAGCTTTACAACCAAGAGGACACCTTAATGCCATATGACCCCCTCAAAACATACCTCCTGGAGCATTACTCACCATCGCCAGCTAACTGTATAGTCAAGCTTTTTCAGCTCTCTCAAGAACCGTTGGGGGACCAAAAGGCTTTGCTCGCCCTCATGGAAATGACCAATCTCGTTCGCCTGAAACCTGTCACAGATATCTCTCTTCAGGAGTACGACGAATACCCGAACCTGTACACACTTCCATTCCAATGTCAATGTGTTGCCTATGGAGGACCTGATGACCAATGTTGATGCCCTTATGGACAGCCACTTCACCTCCTTTAAGATCTACATCAATGCATCTACACCTGAATAAAATTGGTAGGACACAGACTTCCACGCCCTCATGTGCTGAAGCAGCGACAAAACCGACCACCGCCCTTAAAATGTCACCTCCTGCTCACAACACAAAAACCGAACCCTACAGCCACTTACTGACCCCCATCGGCTACATATATGCTACTTTCACTCCAGACTCTGGGCTGCTGCAAAGAAATGTGCAAACTGTTGTCAGTAGCCAAAAATCTTGTAAGTAGGCCATCGCTTGTAGAGGTGGCCTCCCTTATCACATATCTTTTCTTTTTACATAATAATGATACGGGCATGCGGTTTTGGTAGGCACTGGTGCATACCATTCTCTTCCAGCAAGGGTACTCTCCAGAACATAATGTAGTCATTCTAAGCTTGCTGACATCTGGTAGTTGCCAATGGACCTGCGATCCTCAACTACTGGTAAGAAACACTCTCATTATCGTTTGGGAGTTCCAAATGCCCTTGGAAGTTTCTCATTGTTGATATCACATTGACAATCCTCGGTGTAAATTTCCTCTCCTATTTCCACCTCCTGGTTGATGTTGCTTATCGACGGTTAGTCACCGCAGATTCCTACATTGATGCCTTTTGAATCCGCTCCCTTCAACCACACTCTCCACATCAGTGCACCCACAGATAGCTACACCTTCCTCCTCATGTATCACCAGAAGTCTTCTTTCCAGAATTTTGTTAAACCCCCAAGATTCACGCTAAGCACGGTATTTATCACAATATCAAGACAACGGGGTACCCTGTGTTTGCCAGATTCCAGCATCTGGCCCCAGATCGTTTGGCAGCCGCTAAACGAACGTTCACAGAAATGATAGAAATGGACAATTACCAAAATGCATAAAACACATGGTCATCACCCTTACACATCATCCTGAAGAAGGATGGCTCCGTGCATCCTTTTCGGGATTACAGGTGTCTGAAAATGCAGACTGAACTGAATCACTATCCCCTCCCAAATATTGCTGACGTTGCCTCCTATCTGCACAAAACGAAGGTATTCTCCACTCTTGACCTCCTGAAGGGGTATTATCAGGTGCCCATGAACCCAGAAGATTTCCTTAAGACTGCCATCAACACTCCCTTCGGGACTGACATATTCAATTACTTCTGTTTTGGCTTTCATAGTGTTGGGGCCACTTTTCAACACCTCATGGGTGGCATCTTAGGGGACCTACACTTCTGTGCATTTCATGTGAATGACATACTTGTGTTCTCTTCCTCTAAATAGGAACACCTCTATCTCCTACACATCGTTCTTGATCACCTCCAACATAACGGCCTTGTAGTCAAATACAACAAGTGTACCTTTGGCATCAATGAAGTATTGTTCCTAGTGCACCAAATCACTCCTGAAGGCATCCACTTCCTCCCTGAAAAGGCATCAGCTGTTCGGAGCTTCCCCATGCCCTCGACTGTCAAAGCACCACAAGAATTCTTGGGCATGATATACTATTATCAACAGTTCTTGTTAGCCATCGCTGCCACTCTTGCCACCCTTTACGGCTCCCTTAGGGGCAAGCCATAAGACCTGAAGTGGTGTCCATTCAGGAATAAATGCCCTATCAATTGCAGCTGCTCTCACCTTCCCAGTGCCACATGTCCTTCTTCTATCCACCAATGTCAGTGACATCACTACTGGTTCAGTACTCGAGCAGGTGGTCACTGGCTTGCTCTGCCCATTGGCATTATTCAGGAAAAAAAGTCTAAGAAGGAATCTAGCTACTGTACCATAGACCACAAATTGCTGGCGGTGCATTTGGTTATCCGTAACTTTTGCCATTTCTTAGAGTGCATGCCCTTCATCATTAACAAGGACGACATCCTCTGATGCTAGCCTTCAGTGAACAGTCCGGCGCCTGGTACGCCAATCAATGCCTCCACCTCTACGCCGTGGCTGAATACAACTGCACCTTTCAACAATTCCCTTGGAAAATGAATCTCGTTGTTAATGCCCTGTCAAGAAATATATTGCCCACCACTCACCTTGGCAGTGCCTTGGCAGAAGCCCAATGAAAACATCTCGAGTACCAAGCATGTAGGACAGCCTGCACACCCCTCCGTTGGGAAGACGTCACCCTTGATAACTCCAACGCCACCCACCTCTGTGATGTCAGTACTTGTAGGCCGTCTTTATGGATACCTGCCCTCAAGCGCTAACGAGTTTGATTTCCTCCATGGTCTCTCACATACCTTGCTCTAATCTACTGCACAGGTACTGATGATGAAGTTCATTCTTACTGCATTACTAAGAATACTAAGGCTTGGGTTCTTGCCTGTACTTCATGCCAAGCTTCAAAAGCACATCGGCACACGGATTCAGGAGTGGATACCTTTCCTCAACCTTAGTGTCATTTTGCCCACATTTGCATCTATGTAGTAGGTCTCCTATCCACATCACAAGGACAACATTACCTGTTTACCGTCATTGATCACTCCAATCGTTGGTCTGAATACATTCCCATGCAAACTGCAACATCCACCTCATGTACATCCACCTAACTCAAAGGTGGATAGCGAAACTTGGTATCCCTGAGCATATTAATTCTGATAGGGTTACCCCTTTTACCTTCATTTGCGGACATCATTATCAAATCTTCTTTGCATCTCCTTACTTCAGATGACTGCCTACAACCCTGCAGCCAATGGAATGGCTGAACATTTTCATCGCAACCTCAAAGCAGCTCTAATGTCCAGATGCAATGACTGCAACTCGGCTTCCCTGGGTCCTCCTGGAACTAAGGACTGCTCCCAAAGATGCCTTGGATATCTCGGCAGCTGAAATAGTGTATGGTAACCTGTTGGTCACCCCTGTCAAATTTTTTCTTTCAGCAGCCTCCTCTGACAATCTCCAGTGCCTACGTCATGTTGGAAAATTTACTTCATGCCGCCAGACTTACAAGCCCCCAGCCAAGCAACACATACTGAGAGATTTGTACATAGCAACACACGTTTTCCGGCGCAATGACCCTAACAAGCCACCACTATAGTCAAACCAAACCAAAGTGGCTCTCTTCTCAATGCATCGTTTCTGTATCAAAATATTTCGGACATCATACCTTCATGACCGCCCATTGAAGGTCCATATGGACAAAAAAATTGACCTGCCGATTAACTGATTTATTGTGTGTCTTTGTCCAAGTGGAGTTTGACATTTAGATCTTAAACGTTGTAACTCCTGATCACTTTTGGAGGAAATATAAAGATGATTTCCTTATTTATTTCGTTTTAGTTCTCAGTTTACAAGAATTATTTGCAATCATATTACTATTATGAACATTTTGCATTCTTCATGGCACCCTAGTTCTCTCTCTCTCTCTCTCTCTCTCTCTCTCTCTCTCTCTCTCTCTCTCTCTCTCTCTCTCATAGACATGTAAAAGTGGACACTGTAAGTGTGGTCGATTGGCTGCCTGTACTTATCTAAACATTGCTTTATATCAGAGAGATGAAATGAAGTACCACTTATAAACCAGCTTTGTTTCAAATTACTTCTCTGTCCTAATCTTACTAGCTTAAGAAATGGATGGATGGGTTACAGAATTTGCGACATAGTCCAAGCGTTGAGCATTATAGTTGTCATTCACTGATATAATGAAGCTTGAGTAAAAGAAATTGTGTGACAAATTAGATTATATTTATATCTCGATCTTTGTATATATGTCTGTATACACACACTCATATATATATATATATATATATATATATATATATATATATATATATATATATATATATATATATATATATATATAAATATATATATATATATATATATATATATATATATATATATATATATATATATATATATATATATATCTAACAGGAACAATTTCTAAGTACCGAGATAAATAATCTATGAAGACTAGTACATACTTATTTCCTTTTAGTGTTTTTGGAAAAGAGTCCCAAATGGTCCACTTGAACTACGAATTTAAATTGTGTGCATGAGTTATGCTTAGTACTTCCTTAGTAAGTGTGTCAGGTATATATAGCTTTGAACAAGCATTCCTTTCCCTAGCCTTCTTGCATAACATCCCATTTAATAATTCAAAATCTGACCTAGAATTTTCATCTTGCTGTAGATCTCCTATGATATTTCTCATGTCAGTTTGTTTCCCTTGTTCTATTCCAACTCGCTTCAAATCTAAGTCTACTACATGACAACTGAAACAAATGGTGTTAGTAGTGATAATCCTTTCAGTACCCTCCTGCGCTTTAGATAATCCATTTGCTAAAGTATTAAACCTACCTGGAATGTATTTATATTCTGGAGCAAGCTCCAGTACGCTAATGAACCAACAATTGAACTTTAAATTATTGGTGAAAGGTCTTTTCTTGAAAAGATCACAGATTGGTTTATGGTAGGTAAGTACATTTATTTTGTGTTCTAATAGGATATGCTGAAACTCTTTCAAAGACCAATAAATGGATAAATGTTCTTGCTCAGTTGTATTGTACTTCCGTTCGTCCGCATTTGAGACCCTACTTGAATAATACAATATCCTCATTCTGGTTTTAGCTTTCTGCAACATGCTAAATAAAACTCTTACTAAAGTCTGAATAAACTAAGATAGGATCACTAACTAATTTCTACTTCACAGCTTGAAAAGCCCCTTCTTGTTCTGTTTTTTATTCAAACTCTATTTCCTTCTTTGTTAATCATATCAATGGCATGGCAAAAGTAGCAAAATTCCTGATAAATGGTCTATAGTATCCTATTATTCCTAAAAATTTTCTAACACCTTTCAAGCCTTTATTTTCCCTTCATACATGTGCAATCCGCCAGCACTGATCACGTGTCCTAAATACTCCAAGAGTGGTTAAGTTCTGTTTCTCCTACCGATCGCCATGGTTTAAGAGCTTTAGACTTTGCCTCTGAATCAAGCTGCGAGCAAATCATAAGTGAAGCTACTCACAGGTCTGGAAACTGCTTGGACCTCGTATACACTGATGCCCCAGGCGTAATAACAATTAAGGTTGGTTCTCCAGTCGGGACATCTGACCACTCCTTGATTTTATTAGTAGTGAAAACTGAGCAGCGTGTCCCTGATGTATCATACTTTTGTAAGATTTATATGAAATATCAAGCTAACTGGAATGGGATTTTGCATGATTTTTTTGGTCTTGAATTGGTTACAATTGTATAGTAGTGTTAATACTGTTGTCCTTTGAAGGAGAATCTAGTCAACATACTTGATGGGTGTATCCCTTCTCGTGTGCTAAGGTACCGAGTGAGAGAAACCATGGTTCAATGATGATTGTCAACGTGCTTATTTGGAGTAGCAGGAGACTTATCATCTTTGGAAGGGTAACAGATCAGATTCGACCTGGAATAAGTATACTTAGCTTATAGGTTTTGCTGAAAGAGTTTATGCTGTTGGCAGTAAACAGAGTAATGAGAAACTCGAACTTCCTCATTCTTATTTTCCTGAGGCTAAACTAACTAGTTTAGCTTTTCGATCTCATGAATTTAAATCTCTGTTGATGGATTTTGAAGCTTTTGGAAGTGAAGACCCCAAATTATATATTTCCTTTGTTTTTTATAAAGACTGCATATTTCTTAGCCCAAAAGTTATCTGGTTTGTGTGTAAGTTACCATAAAGAGGAGCTTTTAGCACTTGATGGAGAATTGGTAATGTTACTCCACTATGTAAATGTGCTTGTGGTAGCTCAAGTCCAACTGATTACCGCCCAATTCCTATAACTTCCATATTTTCTAAAGTGTTTGAACTTCTTTTGGGCAAAATGTCTTAATAGGTTTGCTGAAGGTAATTATCTGTTCCCTAGTTTGAAATTTGGTTTCTGTAAAGGCCTTGGAGCATGTGATGCCCTTCATACAATCTGCAATGCTGTACAGAAATCCCTTGATTGGGGTCAGGAACTTTGTATAATTGGCCTTGATTTTAATGCTTCCTTTGACAGTGTTAATCAAGGGGCCCTTGTTTTCAAACTCAAACAGTTGGGAGTGGAGGGGTCGTTTCTTAGCGTTATTATTGAAATTTTAAGTAATATATCTCAAAGAGCTGTTGTTGATGGTCTCCATAGTAGGTATTGGAATGTGATATCTGGTGTTCCACAGGGTAGTGTTCTTTGTCATTACTTTTCATCTCATATAGACATGACATGTGGTTTGGCCTAAAAAACAGGCTTGTTGTGTATGCAGATGATGATAATCTCTTTGCATCAATTCTATCTCCTAAATGTAGATCTGTGGTTGTGGAATCCCATAACAGAGATCTAGCTAAAATTAGTGCATGGTGCAAATTATGTGGTATGAAATTGAATTCTATCAAAACTCAAAGTATTATTTTAATTTGGTCAAGGACAGTGGCTCCTCAATGTCCGAATCTCAGCATTGTTAATGATTCTTTAGCTTTGTATAACTCATTTAAAATTTTAGGTGTGATTCTCTAATGCAAATATACTTTTGAGAAACACATTCGGTCTGTGTCTTCTTCAATTGCACAAAAGACTGGCTTATTGAGAAAGTCTTTTAAGATTTTCAGTGATCAATCTATTCTGAAAAAGTGTTTTAATTTTGTCATTCTACCTTGTTTCAAGTATAGTTCCCCTCTTTGGTCTGCAGCTACTGATTCTCATCTTCATTTGTTGGACAGGAACTTACAGTCTATCAAATATTTGATTCCTGATCTAGATATTAATTTCTAGCACCATCGTTCAATTAGTTCATTATGCATGCTGCATAAGATTTTTCATAAATCTTATCATCCTTTACATTCAGATTTTCGAAGACAGTTCCATCCTGTTCGTATTACTAGGCATACAGTTAATGCTAATAGTCAGGCATTCTCCATCATGAGGCTCAATGCTACACAGCATTCCATTAGTTTGATTCTAGCTGTGACCAAGTTGTGGAATGATCTTTCTAATCAGGTAGTTGAATCAGTAGAACTTCAAAATTTCCAAGTTACAGCAAATGTTTTTATGTTGAAGAGGCTGACATAAGTCTCCTTATAGTTATATATGAATTATCCATTTTAATGTTGTTAAGGTTTTTTGAAATAATTTATTTAATTTGTTCACTACTTCTTATATCGTTTATTTATTTCCTTATTTCCTTTCCTCACTGGGCCCTTTTCCCTGTTGGAGCCCTTGGGCTTATAGCATCGTGCTTTTCCAACTAGGGTTGTAGCTTGGATAGCAATAATAATAATAATAATAAAAATTTCCTCAAGAACGGACATTTATTAATCTTTATCTTCAACACTGCTATTCTTGGTTGTTCTAAAACGATTTCTAATGTTCTGACATGGCTCTCTATATCCTTGATAAATATAATGACATCATCTAAATAAAGTGACACATTCTCAATGTCTCCTAAGATCTGTAACATTAATTTGACGAAAGTAAATGGAGCTGATGTGAGCCCAAACGGCATTGGTTGAAATTCTATGTGTTCTTTATAAGTGCTGAAAGCAGTTAATTGCTTGGATTCTTTGTCTAGTGACACTTGCCAATATCCACGTAGTAAATCTAAGGATGAGAAGATTTGTGCTCTCCTAATGGAGTCATAACATTTATTACTGGTATAGGCATTCTATCAGGAACTGTGTTTGCACTCAATTTGCGATAATCAATAACTAATCTGTAACTTCTATCTTTCTTGGAATTAACAACATGGGAGAGTTATAAGGAGACTTAGATGCTATGACCACTTCTTCTTCCTTCATTTCTTCTATCATTTTGTCTACTATGATACGTTGGCTGATAGGTAGTTTATAATTACGTATGAAAAAAGGTTTGGCGCCATCATCTAGGACTATATTGTCTTAACACTTCCCACCTACCTAACCTTTAATAACTATTCCCTGCCTACATTTATATATTATTCCCATTTATCTATTTATGTACTCTGGAAAATCTGTGTTATCTATCTCCTTATCTATTCATTCACCTATGCTTCTTCTCTAACGGGATCATTTTGTGTGTAACTTTTATTCCTGTACAAAATTCAATACTGGCTAACAGATGAAGTCTTTTATCAGAGCTATACATTATATAAGTAGTTCAGGTAGTCCCCTTCATCTGAACTAATGAATTGTCCACCCTAAAAAATTCTGGCAACTTTTCTGGGGTTAATATCACAACAATAAATGTGTCTGTGCGGATTATTAAATATATTCTAGTGACAGTATTGGGCAGTAGAATTACTTCTGTAGATAACCTAAAGGTTATTTTGTTATCATCTGTTTTGTTGATCAGACGTATATCCCCAGTTAGCACTTGAGTATAAAAACATGAATCTACCTCTCTTTCTTAATTTTATTCGGTTTCATTTATGTGACTTAACTCATGTGACCTTAATTTGCCTAACAGCAATACTTCTGGGAATTTCTCTCTATAAGTCTCTGTGGAAATTTACACCATATCAACTATCCTATCTTCACAAGGAGTAGATTCATCTTCTTCTATATGTGCAATTGCTAAATTCTCTTCTTTCTACATGCCTTCTTGATCTAAAATTATTTCCATTTTCCTCTCTTGTTCATCACTGGTTTTAACTATTGAAGCAGCCTCCTGAAAATAGGCCAGATTTGTATCAGACTTCTCATCGACAAGTTAAAAACATTCTTCCTGACTACTTCTATTTATATTTAACCTTTTGTCTCTACAATAAAAATGACTCCACAATGTTGCATCATTTCAAAATGAAATTAGAGCTCTGGCAAAAAATGCTACTTCATGGAAAACTAAAAACAGCACTTAGCATTTCTTTTCCAACAATTCAATATTTAAATCTATATTTTTAAATTGTTAACCTGGTTACCGGTTATTCCCTTAACTAACGTGTCCTCACTCCTTATAGCGGAATCCCGAATATCACAATAATCAGTCAAGGTATTGAGACCAATAATGTTAACAGTACTACCTGGATCTAACAAACTGCATTCTTTCCCCCCTATCTTGACATTTATTGTTAGCAGTACCTGCTGTCTGGAGGAGGAATATGTTGCTTGCAACGTGAATGAACCTCTGCTACCTACACTATCATTCTTATCCATTGTTTCCCTATTTTCCAGACTCTCTTCCTGCTCAGCTAAAGACTTTCTGGTACCTGGTTTTAATTCTGTACTATTTGCATAATTTGAGTTATCCTTTGCCTGAGCCTGAGGGGTATTTTGAGCTGTGCTTTCCTTGGGCTTATTATCTCTCTTATCTTTGTACCAGCATTTTTGTTCTGCATGACCTCTCATTTGAAAATACTTACAATATCTATTCATTGGTCTAGCTCTCTTATGATGATAATTCCCCCTAGATTTATGTGTCATTATAATTTGCTTTGTTTTGATAACTTTCTCTATACGTATTTGTCTTATAGAAGGTCTTATTATTCTGATAATATCTAGGGTAATTCCTATTATTACTGTAATTATTGTTCCTATCATTCCTATAGTTAATCATTTTTTTCTGATTTGTAACTGCCGAGGGGGCGACCTCTTCTAATTTGGTCTCCTTTTTCTGCATTTCTTCTTGAATTTTACTCAAGGCTCTCATGATTTTCTGTTTAGGATCTACAGCAGCTTTACTTGCTTAAAGGCCTTCTTTTAATTTTTACCAAAGGCCGTATATAATGTGCCATAAGCCATGTAAGTTAAAACTTCATCTAAATATACCAGTTTGTTATTGTCATCACCAATATGAATTTTATTTCTGACAGTGATCGTTGGTATCAACATGATATTTTCCTTAACTACTCCTAAATGATTTTGAACTTGGGTATACAAACTGAGCATGGAGTTACCTTCGAATTTAGTTGATATAAATCAATGTAAGTTCAACAATCAATCTATCTCTTTGGCAGAACGCCAAAGTAATCTACATTCCTCCTTAAAGTCTTGAAAGGTTGAGATATTTTTCAAATACCTTACCTTTCAATGTCGTGTGAGTATCTTCATTATCCACATTCACTAATAACATGGCCTGCTTGATTTTTCCTACCTCATCAGTTATTCTAAAACTAGTGATCCTAGTCTCAGTATCAGCTAACCACTTAGCCACATTATATTTCTCTAAACTTTCTATATCTGGGTTATCCCTACCCACATTTCAGCAAAAGCACGTGTTTTGCGGGATTATTGTTACAGAATATATGTTGATGGTATTTGTTCTTAAGTGAGTCAAATTTGTTTTACACACTAAGATTTCTAGAGAAATTTGGACGTCTTTTCCCTACACTAATACTTCTGGATCTAATAAGCGATTGTCTGCCTGACGTCATTCTCAAATTGTATTTTGCTAAGTTGTCAATTATATTTTCAAGACTCATATCACAAGATAAAAAAATTCTTACTCTTAAATGAGAGAAAAATCTCCTAAATTCCTCCCCCATCAACAAATTTGATGGTGTCACACCTGTTGTGCTTTGTGGTGTTGTTCTATAAGACAATACAAATTTTGACACAGGAAAAAATATGTTATTTGCATTTGCTTTTCGACACTTCATGTTATGCTTAAATGTTTGAACAAATCTTCCAGCCTCTCCATTTGGGGAAAGAGGACACGGTGCTGAAAATATGTTTAATAACATTCACATTACAAAATTCATAAAATTCTTGTGAGGTATACTCTGGACCATTATCAGTTACAATTCTTTCTGGATTACCATGTGTAGAAAAAAAATTGCATTAATTCTGTTACAGATGTGTAAGATGTTGATGTCTTCACTGGAATTACTTCTGGCCACTTACTGTAAGCATCTAAAACTATTAAAAACAAGTAAACTAAGAAAGGACTAGCAAAATCCATGTGCACTTTTTGCCATGGATACCTGGGTAACTCCCATGGTTGCATTCTAGCGAATTGGGGATTGTTCTGTTGCGTAACAAATATTTCAATATTTCTATCACCTGGTCACCAGACACAACTCTTTGTAATACACTGTGATCTGATAATACCTTGGTGATCAGCATGTATTTCAGATAAAACCATATTCCTCAGTGAACTAGGAATAATTACTCAAGACCCTTACATTATACAACCTTGTGCTTTGCTCAATTCACTCCATATATCTTTCTAGGGTTTACAATTTGCCTCATCTCCACAAATGTCCTTATCTGTCATTAAACTCTCCAAAACCTTACTGTGTATTTGGGTATTTCTTGGTATTGTGTGCAGAATCCTTGGTTGTAAAGGGTACATCATATACTGAAACTAGAAATATACTGTCATCATACTCTTCTGGTGCTTTGTTTACTAGAAATCAAGATAAAACATCTGCATTACCCATCTTTGATGTAGGACAATATTCTATATCATAATTATATGCGGCTAACATAATTGCCCAACGTTGCAGCCTTGGAGCTGCCAAACGTAGGTAAACTTGCTTTTGGGCCCAATATTGCTAATTGAGGCTTCTGATCTGCAACAAGTATGAACTTTTTCCTTCCATAAAGATACATACGAAATTTCTTAACTCCATACGCTAATGCTAAACCTTCTTTCTCTATTTGGGGGTAACTCATTTCTGCCTTGTTCAAAACTCTGGAAGCGAGAGCGATTGGCTTTTTTGTTCCATCTGGCATTACATGAGATAATACTTTACTAAACCTATGTTCAATGCGTCACAAACTAATTTAACTGGTAAATCCATTTGATAATGTACTAGAAATGTAGGTGATGTTATTGCCTGCTTGATTCTTTCAAAAGATTTCTGGCAATCTTTTGCCCAATTCCACTCTACACCCTTATTCAACAAATTATACAATGGATGTGCTATTGTAAATAAATTCTGAATGAAATGCCCATAAAATGTTACTAAACCTAAAAATTATTTTAATTCCTTAACATTTTCTGGTACCTTTGTTGTTTGTACTGCTTTAATTTTCTCCTTAGTCTTATCAATACCTTTGCCATTAAACACAAAACCTAAGTATTCCACTGAATCAACTTGTAAAATCCATTTGCTCTTATTTACTCTAATATTATATTCCTTCAACTTCTTCCCAAGTACCAGTAATCTTTCTCTATGTTCTCTTTTATCTTTACCAGAGGCTAAATATCATCTATGAAAACGGATAGGCCTACTCCTCGCATTCCTGGAAAAAAAAAATCTTATCCATAGTTTGTTGCCATACAGCTGGACAAATTGCTACTCCACAAGGCAATCTCTTTGTCCTATACAAACCTAAGGATGTATTTACTGTACATGGTTCTTGTGAATATTCATTCATGGGAAGCTGTTGAAATGCTTGTCTAAGATCTAACTTAGAAAATACAGTACATCCTGGTAATGGGTGTTGAGCTACCTGAAGCTGTGGATTCAACGTTACCTTGTAATCTCCACATTTTCCTTCACAATAGGAACTAATGGTGTAGCCAAATCTGAGTATGTAGCTTTTTCCCGTGAACCTTCCCTTTTCCAACCTTTTGATTTCTGTTACAACTGAACTTTTCAATGCATATGTTATTGGTCGTGGAGCAAGAAATCCAAGAGTACTATCTGATTTCAAAACTAAAATTGACTTTGTGTTCTTTACTCTACCAACTTTATCTTCAGATACGTCTTGAAACTCTGATAGAATATCATTCACAGACACTTTATTCTTGTGTTCATCTTATGTACCTGTAACCTTCAAAATACTAGGCCGAGCTAATAACAAATACTGTAACCAATCCGAACCTAGTAAAGTTTGTCCTTTACCTTTAATTATGGTTCATGGCATTCTATCTAACTTTTGATCTTTATACTGTACTTCTACGTTAGAAGCACCTATTACCTGAATATCAAAGCCAAAATAACCTTTCAAAAACTCTATTTGTATCCTCTAATAACAAATTAGGAATGGTTTTAGCTGTTTGCTCATACATAATTGATACATCTGCTGCTGTGTCAACTTGCAGTGCAATTTGTTTACCATTTATGATCACTTCTACTAATATATATCTCTTTGCACCTTTGTTTGCAGAATTATTGCGAAATGCAAAATCAGTTTCTGATCTATCCTGATTATTATGAACATTTTCTGCATTATTCTCTTTGCCTATAGTATCAACTGCTGCATTTATTTTCTTTGTGTACTGTTTAAGGCATCTGCAAACATTTGAAAAATTGCACATCTTTCTACAATTCTGGCATGTCTGTCCTGTAGCAGGGCATTTCCTTGCTTCATATACAAGATAATCAGTTTTACCATACCAATAGCATGTAGGTTTTTCTAGTTGCTTCTGCGTATTTAGTCTGATTCTGATATTTGTGAGTATTAAAGTTCTGGAATTTCTTATGACAAGGCTTTGACGCATTTTACTTCTGACTCTCATTGTCTTTCAACTTTGACCCTATCTTGCTAATTTTAGAATTTTCCATTCTATTGCATGTGGAATTACCTATTATACAGTATTAATTTGCCTATTTCCTGTTTCTAAAGCTCGGCCTATAATCAATACCTTCTCTAGTGTTAAATCTTTGTCTTGCAGTAATTTTTTTCTTAGCTCTTGTGATGTGCGATGGGTAGTAACTTGATCTATGATAACATTTTCTAACTCTTGAAATTCACATGCAACAGCTTAATTCTTATGTCTAGACCCAAATGCATCTAGGCTTTCATTATCATTCTGATATACCTGTGCTGTAAATTGATACCTTTCAAAAAATTCATAGACCTGAGGGGCAAAATATGTAGTAAGAGCCTTAATCGCAGCTTCACTATTGTCATTGGTACGTTGTAGTGTCTCAAACACTTCCCGACCTCTCTACCAGGTATGAACAGTAATAATGCCTTCTACTGTGCATCTTTCATACTACCTAATGCTTCTAAATATATTTCAAATTCCTGACACCACTGTTGCCACCGTGTTGCAACAGAAATGGGATTCAGCAACAATGCTGAAAATCTCGGGATGCTTAATGTCCAGAGGCATTTTGACTCCTTGTCTGAATTAGGTTAGGCAAATGAAATCTACAAAGTCAACTTGTAATTTCCTAAACAAAGTTAATTCTAACCTAATTCCTATGTTAATTGCCACTTTTGTGTGTTTTTATAACTAACTTTAGTAGTTTCTCACTTTTTGTTTTTATGTAAACTATCATTGGCTTACGGTAAATATTTACCCTTTGCACCTACACCTATGATAACAAGTTTTAATCCTACCTTACTTGGTCCTAACAAACAAAATATTAATATGTGATATTTACTTCGGTAAATGTCTAGGAGAAGGCCGCACCCGTTTTTCAAGTATTAATGACGAAAAACGGCAAAAAACAACCAGATTATTGTTGCACAGTGCATAGAAACATGAGGAAATGAATAAAAAAGAAACTAAGACTTAACTCTTACACACAAAATGTAAGCATAAACCTACTACTACAATTATGGGGGACCCCAGTGGGAAGCGGGGTTATTGGGTGGGGGGAGGATGAGAAAAGTGATTTTTCGGGGCACTAGCGAACCTAATACAACCAACTAACCTACCCTGGGGGGCCTGTACCCCTACCTAGGCCTACCAGGGGGGTGCTTCGCCCCCCCTGTGACCCCCCCTTAAGGCCACAGTGATTTTCAGGGCACCACCGAACCTAATAAACCACCTAACCTAGCCTAATAGCCCTGTACCCCTACCAGGGTGGGGGGCGCTTCGCCCCCCCCCCTGCGACCCCCCCTTAAGGACACTACCTAACACATCCATCAAACCAAATCCAAAGTGATGGTACTGCTGTATACATCGTTATACTATCACCATTATAATATACTCCATAAATTAATGAAGCTTACCTTAACCTGTTGGTTGATAAAGATGTGCTGCTGCTTTGAGGAAAACGTGAAGCCGTTGCGAAGGTTCCCTGACATGCAGGACAATTTTTATTTTGTAAAATTAAATTGTGTCTCTGGCACAAATCCACTAGTTTTTCAATATAACCCCGAATAAGTAAGAACAATTTCATTGTAACTTAGGAAACAGTCAGGACAAGAAGATGGAATTTCAACTTCTTGTGCAATATCAGATGACGTGCTTGCTACGGCCTCGATGTCTAGGAACGAAATAAAATGGCTGGGTAAGAAAATGTATTGTCGCACTGTAATGGGTAAGAAAATGTATTGTCGCACTGTGATTGGCCAAACGTGAAGACGTCATTGGGAAAGAAAATGTATTGTCGCACTGTGATTGGCCAAACGTGAAGACGTCATAGTGGACTAGTTTGTCTGCGGATTATAGTGGTTACAGGGCTCATTTGAGCAAAAATAAGACACAGTCAACAATAACAACAGACTTAGAAAAATCTGGGAGGAAGACAAGAGTAGCGTGAGTTTGATCGTCGATATTTCGACTATTATTGATTTTCACTAAATTATCTCACTGGTATACCATTATATACATACATTCCTACATATTCTAGTAAAAATAAATTGAATATCAGTGATATCTTCATGCGGCCCTCTCCTAGACATTAACCTTTACTTCTTTCTTGAATTCCTAGACTGATTGGGGTTTATTCCTGCTGCATGGGGTTCTAGTTGGCTTTCTTCTACTGGTGCATCTATGCATGTGTTTCGTCTTGACTGTTGCCAAATATCAAATATGGTGTTTGTTTTCAATGTACTTGCATAATTACTGCCCTCAAACATACCTGGAATAATAATAGTCTATTAGTGTTGTAGATGAATATCCCAACGTCTTGGGTGACTCGTCTTGGTGTGATATAATAATAGGCTTCTTATTAAAATGCATATAATTTATTCCAGGCCTACATCTCTGATCTACTCTGAAAGACTTGTGACTCTTGAGTAAAAGTAAACAAAAGTTGTACACAAATACAAAAAATAACAAAAGAGCATCACTCTCAAAAAGACTGGATCCTAATACTGTACAAAAGGAAGAAGAATCGCATTCTAACATTGAGATAATTATTAAATGATTAAATCCTTCATAGTATACGCTACTACACTTATAAACTATACTGAAATATGTTTTACTAATTGAATACTGTGCAACATCAATTTTGATATCAGTAGTGCATATAGTATTAAAGTACAAAATACATAACAAGATCCATCACTGTAAAAGTGTATATTATTATCATTTAGATATCTAGATAGTTTTCAATAAATAGCTGTTGTAGTTCTTGAGGATGACAATTCTTTTTCCTAACGTCTAATTCATTAATTTGTACAGTTACTGTTTTCAACATTTCGTTGGACTATGTTTCGTTGTACAGGTACACAAAAATATATATCATTGTACTTGAACAACATTTAACAAAGTCTTTTGTTATGAGAATTCATCATAAAGTTTTCTAGCAAAACCAGGCCTGAATTAATCTAAATCAGACTTTAAACTAGCAACACCATTTCTAATGAGTTTCAGAGCAGTAATCACTATTAATGTTTAGTTCCATTCTCATGATTTTCCTTCTTGTTGTCCTCGCACAACCAAGTACAGTCCCCTTCCTTCATTTTGCATCATTTGTACTTGCCTAATATTCTTCTCTGAATAAGATAAAAATAATGTGGCTAAGTAGTCAATAATAATCCTTACGGTGCTTATATGTACTAGACTTGGAACACCAGCACCATTTCCTCTATTAGATATCACTCTTACAGGTTGTAGCCTAGACACGCATATATTCTTTATATAAGCAATTTGATCCTCTAGGCTCCGTTCACACAATCAAATTTAAGGTGATTTAAGAAGCGTAGAAGCAGCGAGCAAGGTTTTATGTTCATTTTTTTTTTTTTGTATGATGGTGGTTAAAGACATGGAAGATGTCATGGCCTGACGTACAAAGTTACGTTTTTCACCAATACCAATGATATACTATTTTTTTATATGTTCTACTTTAAACTGAAGTTTAAACGTGCCAAAGTCTTATTGGTCCTGTGAGGCAATTTTAAACTTGATAGCTGCATAAACAGAACCCCTTTAGCCTTTGGGAAGTGAGGGCCATTGTTTATAGAGATCATGAGCAAGAGTTGTAGAAATTTCTAAAATATCTCTGGACCTTATTAGCAATTATGCTATTAAAGAAGAGCTGAAAAAAAAACTAGCACTCTTCCACATTTACCATAGACGAGAAGTGCGGCAAATTAGCAAGTTAGCACTTTGCAAGATTCGGGTGTAGTTATAAGTCGAGTAAGGCCATAATGAGTGGTCTACTGGGGGACGAGGTAAGAGCTTCACCTTCCCTGGAGATTAGTTTCGTCTTTGAGGAGGTAGTAGACCCTCCAAAGGATAATGTTCCAGGAGGGTTAGGTAATTTCATCTCCTCTGTAGACGTTGCCTGGTATGTTTCTCTAGCTACAACGATCACCACCGATAGATCTTAAGCTATTATAAGTTGTTTTTTAGGAAGTGCACGCTATCTCAAAGTCAAAGCTCTCAAAGGTAAGTGAGGAGATTTCCTCTTTAGTAAACTCCTTTAATACTTTAAATATTCCTTTATAGCCCTCCAGCTCTGCACCTGCCCTAGATACGCCAGTCACTGAGGCGAACGGACACCGTGAGGTGATTCCATCCCCAAAGCAGGGCAGGTCAAGTTTGCCATCACCCCTGATAGGTGTTTGAGCAAGTTGAACGAAGAAACCCCATCGCTACTTCGTTCTCCACATCATCACCTTAGCAAGATCCTTTTATCTTCAGATCCAGTGAGGTCAAGATTTTGCCATTCTCACTGTCAATGAGAAAGCTCCCTTGTGACTTTGCTGGACCATGAACCTTCAGACCCAGGGAGGTCTTCTCCCAGAGCCAGTCGCAGGAAATAATTTTCTAGGAGCTCATCTCGTTGAACAGGCCACTTTAAGCATGTCTCCCAATAGTAGGTCCACATCGAGACACAGTCACAAAGGACTGTTGCACCACTCTTCTTCAAGCCGCACACCAAGATTCGCATTCCTCAGGTCCTCGAAGGACTCGAGTGTCTCCTCTGACCAAAGGCTCAGGAGCCAATCTTCAAGGAGAAGCAACCAGAGTTGGTTCTATTATTCCTCAGACTACATTTCTCCTTACTCCGGAACTCATCAGGATGACAGGAGACCTAGTCATCCATCTGGTAGATGCCCCCATTGATCTCCTTTGACCTCTCCTGCGAGATCCTACAGGTTCTCCAAACATTTTCATTGTTCCCTATCCTGTAGTACTGGAAGACGTTACTCCCTAAGCCATTCTCCTTCCAGGAGTAGATCTTTTTCGCCTACCAGAATTCCCAGGTCTTCGCAACATTCTCAGCCGAGGACCAACTTTAGGCCAAGATATCCAAACTATTTTTCATAAATTAACTCGCCACTTGCTGTAACATCCCAATCTGATTCATGGTTCTAATATTCCAATTACCTATTTTAAATTTTTTCTTGAGTATTTCTAAACCGTGAGATTCTTAGCACCTCGCAAACCCAGCGCTGGGGTCCATTCTGTCATCTTCTCTTTCCATGACTGACTAAATACATAGGGGATTCATTGGCTAGATACATCAAAGGATGGCCATTTCTTTGTGATGCGCAGTGCCTATCTACCTAAAGCAAGTGACCCCATTAAGGCATCAGGAGTAAAAGCCTAAGAGACTGTTTGTGCATCACCTTAATTCCAATTCATCACCCTGCTGCCAGTGACTTCATCGAGATTTAGTGGGGACTTTCCTCAACACCCAGAGCTCTCATTATTCCACCAAGTTGCTCATCCGCTTATACAAATATAACCGTTGGCAAACATGGATTGGTAAGATATGCCACCTAGCACAGTAAAATTAAACTTTAGAAACTACAATATACACAGATGGAAAAATATAAAACTTTTATAACTAAAGAGCACACATGTATGTGGGGAGTATTTTTCCAAAAGCATGCCAGGAGTATATATATATATATATATATATATATATATATATATATATATATATATATATATATATATATACATATATATATATATATATATATATATATATATATATATATATATATATATATATATAGTATGCGTCCGAGAGAGTAATCATTGGCAATCCTTCCGCTCTAAGGCACACCCCTAAGCTTACAGATCTTGGACCTAGAATCTTTTGGAAGTAGCTAATTCATATCCCCAGGGATGCGTGGGGCACAAGAGAAACAGCCATCCTGTGAAAGAGCCAAAGTCCCCCTTCTCTCTCTCCATGTACGTATAGTGTGTCCTCTCCAAAGTGATTAAGTTTAATTAGGACTTACATCGTGTGTAATGTGGTGAAACGTTAGGAACGAAGTTAAAGGTCTTTTCCAATTTATTGTGTTATGGAGAGTGTTAGCATTGCGTAAATTTTTTTTAACTAGCCCTGTGCAAGTAAGATATGTGAAGTTAGTAAGTTTATCAGTTACTTTTTGTAAGTTATTCAAGAGATTAACCATTAGAGTGTAATTATTTCTTTTATCATAGTCTAAGGTTTTATTCAGATTTAATCTTTCAAGTCAAGTGATTATAGAATTTTCAGAGCGTAACATTTTTGTCTTAATCTAAGTTTTCTTCAGACCTAATATTTCAAGTGATTTATTTTTTTATGCAAATTCTTTCACAGTGCTGTAATTTTAATGTGATCTATTTTTGTAAAGAGTGTATTATTTCAATCACCAGTGTTTATTTCATGCTCGCTCTCATCTTGTCAATGAATTGAAGTAAGAAGTTGTTTGAATAGATCGTAATTATAATTACCCATTTTTATTATTTTTTTTTTTTTTAGTGTACTTAAAGAGACCTTTGGATATTCAGTAATTTTGTATAATTCTGTCCGGGAGTTAAATTACTGTTTCAGAGCTCGTATGTTATTATTTTCAAGTGCAACAGATTTAATGTAAAAACAAACAGGTGAGTTTCGAACTCGAGAGGTTGTATAACTTGCCAGCCGTAAGATATATAATCTTTTATTTTGGTTCCCCGACCATGGCACTATAGTATAATATACTTTTGGTGCCCAGAACCGGGACCAATATATATATATATATATATATATATATATATATATATATATATATATATATATATATATATATATATATATATATATATATATACAGTGAACCCTCGCTACTTCGCGGTTCGACCATCGCGGTTTCACCACTTCGCGGGTTTTTTCCATAACCCATATATATATACATATCGCGGATTTTCCGGAAATTTCGAAAATACCGCGATATCTGAAGACCCCAAATACGATATTTCGTTACCTGTAATTCCATTAATACTGTAATTAGTAATATCTGCTCTTACTGATTGTTCATTGCATTACATATGATATATAATTCAGCACAGAAAGAAATAAAACACGAAAAGAGAATGTGATCATACGATAATTCAGTACTGTATACAGTACGTAGTAAAATTAAATCGAACATGAAACGCAAATCAGATGTAGTCATACCATATTAGAATGGTGTAAGGCTGCTGATGGCTACTACTGTACTACAAATGTAATGGATGTGCTTCTTTTCCATGAATCTTTTGTATGTATACGTACGTAGTATTACATCCAATAATATTCTTTGTTGCAAAAATCACATTTCGAATAAGCGTACGAGAGAGAGAGAGAGAGAGAGAGAGAGAGAGAGAGAGAGAGAGAGAGAGATAGAGAGAGAGAGACACACATCCTACAAAAGAATAAAATAGCATACGTAAAGCTATTATTATTATTGTTATTATTATTATTGTTGTTGTTGTTAATAAAATTATTATTGTTATTATTATTATCATTATTATTATTATTATTACTGTATTATTATCATTATTTATTATTATTATTATTATTATTAATACTGTACGTACAGTATACGCGGGGTATCTTGTACTTTGAGTTGGTAACCTACGCATCATATAAGACGGGTTGTGATTGGTTCAAGCGCTGATAGATGACGAATCAGAACTCAAGTTTTGTTATCTAGCCTGTGATTGGTGTTTTGCCCGCATCTCCAGCTTCCAGCCTCTGTTCGCGGCCACTTTCTCTTACGCCGTATCGCTGAGTAGATGTTCTTAAGTTTGTGAACTTTAATCTGTGCTGTGTGCGACTGTTTTAAGTTGAACTTTTTGTTGATCTTTCTGTGTAAATCCTACTGTACAATGCCTCCCAAGCGTTCTGCTTCTACTAAGGCTGGTAGTGAGCCTAAACGCCACCGAAGGATGATGACGATTGCTGAGAAGGTGACGCTTCTCGATATGTTGAAAGACGGTAGAAGCTACGCGGCCGCAGCGCGCCATTTTGGAATCAACGAATCCACTGTTTGCTATATCAAGAAGGATATTAGAAAGACGGCTGCAATCACCTTCAGCAGATCAGCGAAGCGAGTCGTTACAACGCGTAATAAAACGATCGTACGCATGGAAGGTGCTTTAGCTGTGTGGATTGCCGACTGCCGGAAGAAGATGCGAACACCATCCGAACAAAGGCTTTGAGCTTGTATGAGAATTTTGCTGCAAAGGAACCTCAAGACGACGACGGCAACCATGCTGAAGAAGATGATGATGCAGATGAACCTCAACCAGGGACATCCACTGATTCCCAGCCTCAGAAACAACGTTTTTCCGCCAGCAAAGGATGGTTCGCGAAGTTTCAGAAACGCTTCTCCCTGAAAAGCGTTTCCCTGCATGGCGAGGCTGCTTCGGCTGACACTGCCACTGTTGAAACTTACGTGAAACAGACGTTCAAGAATATTATCGCCGAAGGTGGATACAAGCTGGAACAAGTGTTTAATATGGATGAGACCGGCTTGTTTTGGAAGAGAATGCCGTCGCGAACTTTCCTGTTCAAAGAGGAAGCCAAAGCCTCTGGCTTTAAAGCATTCAAGGATCGCGTTACCCTCGTGATGTGTGGCAATGCTGCTGGATTTTTGCTAAAGCCGGGGCTTATTTATAAGTCGAAAAATCCTCGCGCTCTGAAAAATAAGAATAAGAATCTCCTTCCCGTGTACTGGATGCATAATCCAAAAGCATGGATTACAAAGATGCTGACCTCCAACTGGTTCCACCAGTGTTTCATCCCGCAAGTCAATGAATATCTCGTAGAGAAGGGCTTGCCATTCAAGATCCTTCTCCTTATGGATAACGCTGGTGGACACGCAACTGACCTGTCGCGTGAGGGCGTTCAGGTTGAGTTCCTGCCACCCAACACCACGTCATTAATTCAACCGATGGACCAGGGGGTTATCAGGGCGTTCAAGGCCCTCTACACGAAGAATACCTTGGCGGACCTCGTTGCGTGTGTGGATGCTGCCTAAGATGATGAGGATGAAGATTTTAACTTGAAGGCGTACTGGCGGCCGTACACCATAGCCACGTGCCTGAAGAATATTCAGAAGACACTGCGAGAGATGAAACCTGCAACTGTGAATGCGAGCTGGAAGAAGTTGTGGCCCCAGATCGTTTACGACGACGAGGGATTTACTCTGCCGGAAATCCAACACTCTGCAATACGCAAATCTGTGCAGTTGGCTGCCATAATTGGAGGTGATGGGTTTGGCGACATGACAACTGAAGACGTCGACGAGTTGTTGGACTGCCATTCTTAGCCTCTAACTGACGCAGACCTAGAAGACCTGACGAAATCGGCAAGCGAAGAAGAGAGTGAAACCCAGGAAGAGACCCAAGAAAATGTCGAAGAAACGGGCTTAACACTAGAACGGCTTGCCAAGGTCTGCAACCATATAAAGGAGGTGAAAGAAATGTTGCAAGAGTGGGACGAGGATATGGTTCGGTCTATGCAATTCTCCAACAAGGTCGATGACATCATGACTCCCTACAGGATGCTCTTAGATCGAAAAAAGAAGCAGCGGCAGCAACTTCCGATCACAATGTTCTTCCAGCCTCGCAAAAAAGAGCCAGTTCCTCCTGCTAGTACACCTTCGGAAGAAATTGAAGAAGTTGAAGAGGTGTCCCAGGAAAAGACACCTCCGTCTGAAGAGACGTAAAATACTATCATTGGCTGCACAGTAGAAGACATCATCAGCTTCATCATCATCATTTCTACTGTGCAGTAAATTCATCGCCATCATCATTCAACTTTTTCTTGAACTTCTTTCGTGGTGAGTACAGTAACAATCTTTATTTTTTACTTTAATATTCTAACATTTTAATATTTGTGCCTGTTTTATTGTTTAGTACTGTATGCATTAAGTTGAAGGGAAGGTTTTAAAAGTCTACATGTTGTAACCTATCATATTTACATTTACGTACGTAAAACAATCCCTCTCTCTCTCTCTCTCTCTCTCTCTCTCTCTCTCTCTCTCTCTCTCTCTCTCTCTCTCTCATATTTTGATTTTTTTTTTAATTTACATTTACAGTACGTACGTAAAACAATCTCTCTCTCTCTCTCTCTCTCTCTCTCTCTCTCTCTCTCTCTCTCTCTCTCACTCTCTCTCTCTCTCTCTCTCTCTCGTAAACTGTTTTCCTGCTTTGCTACGTACAATATGTACTGTACAGTACTGTTTGATTTTATATAGATACGGTAAATTATATTTGTAATAACATATTTTGTAAATGCTTTTACTATAAATATCATTATTTATCACTTTCATCATGCGCGTTAAATGCCTTTTTTGTTCTGAGCGTGGTTGTTTACTGAGCGTACAGTACTTTATGACGCCGTCGTTTCAGGCGGCGTCATAAAGAAAAACATTTCATTTGGAAGTCCTAAGAAAAATTAAGTAAAACATTGGTAATAACAAAATCAACATACTGTATAATCAATATAATCGATGCAAAAACTAACCTATACATATATGTGTAAACTAAATGAGTTTGTTTCTTCATTATGATCAGAGATGAACGTAAACAAAACATTGGTTGCCATTTTTTATCGTGCTTTTTAGGGTGTTCAGGAAACGCATGATATAAAATCGCCTTTAATATTTGTGCCTGTTTTAGTTTAGGGTACTGTAGTACATGCATTAAGTGTTCTGTACATTAAAGGGCAGTTTGTTAACAGTACTACGTACAAGGGAAGGTTTTAAAAGTCCGAATATACATGTTAAATAAATAGGTAAATATGGTGTCACTACTTCGAGGATTTTCACCTATCGCGGCCGGGTCTGGAACCTATCTACCGCGATAAACGAGGGTTCACTGTATATATATATATATATATATATATATATATATATATATATATATATATATATATATATATATATATATATATACATATATATATATATATATATATATATATATATATATATATATATATATATATATATATATATATATATATGTATATATATATATATATATATATATATATACATATATATATATATATATATATGTATATATATATATATATATATATATATATATATTGTGGTGAAATACTGGGGAATTTACAACCACATATGAATACTTTCTTTAAACTGTAAACCCTCGTGCACCAGTTTTGCACGAGGCCAAGTCACATAACTGAGAAACAAACTTACGTAAAAGACATTTGCCGTTTACCTTTGATTCAAACTATATTTCCTGCACCAATTCTTTTGGGGGTGATGCCACACAGGTTCACAAAGACTCAAATGAAAAAGTTTGACATATATTTAATATTTAAAGTACACAAACAAAAATCACCAGAGTTACGTTAAAGAGCGAACATTAACATTAACACAAATGAACAAAATTTACGTTACTTGATAAAAATTAAACAAATATCAAACGGGGTTACAGAGTATTCTTATAAGAACATTGCTGCAACAATGCGATGGTTCACGAAGTGATGATGGTCGGATTCAGGAGAATATCTTCTAATTACTTGCCTTTTGGAGTCCGCTGGTAGAAGCCTAGCTTCACCTTTCCACCCTGGAAGAAAACTCGGGAAGAGTACAATGTTGTCACATTTACAAATTTACAAGGGTTACGTAACAATCATCAAGTGATATAATTGTAACCCAACATAAAAAAAAGGGGTTTCGTCCAGAAGGCAAGTTTAAATTACTGGCATGTGCCCTTACAATAATCAAACAATATATATAATCTCCACAGGAAGAAGTTTGACAACAATGGGATGATACGTCCTTTTATCTGATCTAGATGGATAAAATTTGCAAGAAAGTTAGCTTATTACTTTAAATATTATTATAGTAATTCATACAAACTCATTGATATAGTTAATATAATAAAACAACTTCTGTGGAGGAAAATAATCACATTTAAACATATATTCATAGAAACTGGGAAATATTTTATTCAAGGGGAATAAATGTCAATTTTTGACATTCTCCCCCAAGAAGAATCATAATTAGAAATAATGCAACTGTACCCAAAATTCTAAATCAAAACATACAGAGTACATCCATAGAAATTAAATCCTTTCTCTCTTGATCACAGCGGATTGCTGCTGCACACCGAGGTCTCGCATCATTCAGAGGCACACTATCTGGCTCCTGAGTTTCAACACTATCAAATTCCCTCTCAGGTACCTCCAGAAGTACGATCTTCGTGATTGATCTCATGTATAGTTTATTATTCACTTTCACTTCTACAGACCTAATCACACCATCAGACGATGGAAACAGCTGGGTTACCTTACCCAAGGAGAGGAGGGATCTATAGCCTTTATCCAGATGATCTTCTAAGTCTACCATCACTATGTCCCCAACTTTCACATTTGCAGAGAGATTATTACGAGAGTTATTATGTCTCTCTCTGAAGGACACTAAATAGTCTCTTTTCCAAGAGTTCTCAAATTTCCTTAGCACTGATGATAGTCTCAAATATTGTGCTCTAAGATCACTTGAACTCGTGAAATTTGGGTCATCATTTTCTAAATTGTTAAGAGGTGAAATACAAACATTTCTCCCATAAAGTAACATGGAGGGGGTCAAAGCCTCACAATCTCTATCAGAGGAGAGATAAGTCAGTGGTCGAGAATTTATCACAGCTTGAAACTCAACAAGTAGAGTTCTCAGATCTTCAAAGGATACACGTTTGTGATACAAAGCCTTGGACAAACATCCTTTTAGAACACCAACAAGACGTTCATAAAAGCCTCCAGACCAGGGGGCTCGCGGTGTAATGAACTTCCAATTAACACCATTTCCTTCAAGATATGACCTTACCTCTGGTTCCTCAATAATTTCTTTCAGGAATTTATTAAATCCAACAAAATTCCGACCATTGTCAGATATAATCAGACTCGGCAGAGAATGATATGCTACAAAGTGTCGAAAAGCCAGTAGGAAATCTGAAGCAGTCATGGAATGAGTCAGTTCAAAAGGAACTGCCCTGCTCGTAGTACAGGTAAATAGACACACAAAGACCTTCTCCTCCAAACCAGTCTCATGATCAAAAATATTAATAGCACCAGTATAATCAACTCCTATTGATTGGAACGGTCTATCATATCTCACTCGTTCTATGGGTAATGGTGGGGGAGGAGGCAAACACAACCGTTTCTTAGTTAACTTCTGACACAAAACACACTTTGACAGAATCGATTTGATTACTTGACGTGCTTTAGGTACCCAAAAGGTTTCTCTCAACAATACCAGTACAGAATTGACACCACAATGGTGATTATGTCTATGCAAATGTTCAACTATCAATACTGTTAAATAACTTCTGGAAGGCAATAGTATTGGGCACTGAGTATCATAAGACATGGAAGCGTTTTTCATGCGACCCTGAGACCTTATTAGGTCTTCCTCATCAACAAATAAGTTTAACTGATTACACAAATTCTTAATATCCATGGACACTCCATGTGAATTCTTATCACAGAGGTACATTCTGGTAGTAGAAAATGTTGCTTCTGTTCAAGGAGGACAAGTGCCTTCATTTCGTTAACAACAAACTTAGAACCTTTACTGCACTTACTAAGAAAGAGCAAAATTGACCTCATGATACGTTTAAGCTTACTTAAATTACTGTAACGTGAGATGTCAATTAATGGGGCTGGAGGTTGTACAAACTTAGGTTCTGAAAGAATTTCATTAACATGCACAGTTTCTGTAGCTAAAGATTGGGGGTAATCACCAGTTAAAAGCCATTTTGGACCATTCCACCACAAGGAATTTTGCCATAAATCTTTACTATTACTACCTCTGGATAGAATATCAGCTGGATTATCCTTAGAAGGGGTATACCGTAAGGGAAACTTGAACTCATTAATTTCAGTGACTCTGTTTCGTACATAGGGAATTTTACTATTATTGTTCTTCACCCAACAAATAGAAACCATGGAGTCACTCCAGAGAGTGCAAGAACTCAATCTTAAATCCTCATTCTCCATTAATCTTCCAGCAAGTTTCGCACCCAAGGACAAGGCTGTCAATTCCAAACGCGGAATAGTCTTTTTAGGGTTTGGTGCCACTTTACACTTACTGACCAGTAAATTGCTTACACTTCTCTTGGAATCAGTCACATAGGCAGCAGCTCCATATGCCTTGTTAGAGGCATCACAAAATACATGTAGGTGGGAACATTTAGGATGTACAACAAACCTAGGAAACCTTAAACTTTCTACATTTTTAAAAACTTACAAATTTCTTCAAACTTTGAACATAATGATTCCGGCAAAGGGTCATCCCACCCGTAGTTAATCCACAAACATTTCAGAAAATATTTACCTCTCACCTGTATTGGTGACAATAATCCTAGAGGATCAAACATCCGAGCTACTACTGATAAAACCTTTCGTTTGGTTAAAGGTCCTTTATGCTCACAATTTACTCCCTTTAGTGACATCTCATCTTGTGTTACATACCACTCTAAACCAAAAACATTTACTCTTTCTTTGCTAACGTCTATGGTTCTGTTGAACTCAGAATCATTACTGACCCCTTCTTGTACAGGCATATTAGCGTCTTCAAGAATCTCACTTATTACTGGATACTCATCCATCAAGACTGACACATCCTTGTAAGTTTTACTAAAATTATCTACATAGAAATTCTTCATCAGAGATGATGCAAGAGGATTATCATGTAAAGATAAATGATGCAAGAGGGTTTGCTGCAAGAGGGTTTGCTGCAAGAGAAAGGGTGAGCACGTAGCTCCAAAACAAACTACACAAAACCTGTAAGTTACAGTTGACTTCAAATCTGAGGGATCAGTTATCCATAGAAATCTGCAATAATCACGACAATCAGGTGAAATGCCTATCCTTAAAAAGGCTTTACTGATATCTGAAATCACAGCTACTGGGTTTGTACGGAAACTCAACAGGGCATCGAAAAGTTTAGTAGTTAATGAGGGACCAGTTAATAAACAATCATTTAAGGAAAGTTCTCCTTTAGTCTTTGAAGAAGCATTAAAAACTATTCGAATGGGAGTAGTTTTGGAATCCTTCAATACAGCATGATGTGGTAAATAATGCCCGATAATAGGGGAACCTGCGGGAATTAATTCTATAAACCCAGACTGAACGTAATCTTTGATAATCTTATCATATTTAGCATACAAGGAGGGGTCAGATTCAAATCTATGTAACAAGGAATTTAATTGACCAATGGCTATTCTATAGTTAACAGGCGGTCTACTTTCGTCTTTAAATGGTAAGGACACTTCATATTTATTGTCAACCCTTTTAACTTTATCCTTAAAACACTTAACTGATTCTCTTTCTTCAGGACTAATTTCAGATTGACGAATACCCACACTTTCTAAATCCCATAATTTTCTAACTTCACAACAAGAATTAATAGGAATTTCCTCCACTTCTATTCTGGAACAACATACATTTGATGTAGTAATCTCATTAGATTCTACGTCATCATAAGACCAACTAGGAAGGGGTCCAAAAATTAGTGCACCACCAGAACTATTCAATATCTGTATTCCAGAGCAAATTTGACTGTTCTGAATGAATTTTCCATAATAATCAGCCCCAATGACTAATTCTATACCATTTACTTCATCTGAATTTAAATCATTATCTGCTAATTTAATGCCTTTACTCGTCAAGAACGCAGCTGACTTACATAATCCTGGAGAATAAATTCTGGAATTAACTCTATCGAATGAAATGGCATTAATGACGGTACAAATTTTACCTAGTCTCACTATAACTCATACTATATCACAATCAACTACCATGGCATCACTGGCAAATGGTTTTACCTTTAAGGCTACCGTTGCTATAGACGATAGATTAAGCTTATGGGCTAATTCCGTTGCAATAAACGTTCTTTGCGCGCCAGAATCAAAGAGTGCTCTCTCAAAGGAACGATGTCCATTTCCTGACACAATTACGCTAGCAGTAGGAAGAGCAGTCGAAACAGAAATCTTATTATTCTGAGAATGATCAATTCCCAAAGAAGCAGTCGTAACTACGGGGGATTCACCTTTACTAACAGCACCTTTGAGATCCTTATGGGAATTCCCATTAACATTTGATTGACTAACAGCACCTTTGGGATCCTTATTAGGACACCCAAAGTTTACATTTGATTTACTAACATTAGTACTATTTACACTCAACTTTGGTGAAGCAGGATTTACAGGGTTTTCTGTTTTCTTACAAATCATTGGGTAATGAGGACCATCACATATATTACATTTAGGCTTATTCCTACATTCAGAGAATAAATGACCTCCTTTGAGGCAAGCAAAACACAATCTTAAACATTTAACTCTGTCCATTCTACTATCAACTGTTTTGAAAGTCTTACAATCGCGAGAAGCATGGTTCAATGAGCAAAACACACAATTATTGTAAGGACTACTATTACTAGGTTTACTGTTACTTGGTTGTGCTCTCTGCACGTTAGGCACATTTGAGGGAATTACTTTAGAATAGTTGCCCTGATCCCGTTTTCTTTTATTAGAATTCTCACCTTCGTGACAAAATTCCATCAATTCACAAACATATTTCAAACCTGAGGAAATTTGCTTTAAATCAAAACATACTATTATGTTTATCAGCTATAGCCTTACGCGTTTCAAGTAATAATTTCTCGCATATTATACTAGAGAAAATGGGGTTCATGGCTTCTACATCTAAATTCAATGTTTTCATCTGTAAAATATTTTTTTCATAATCCAATTTAAAAGTGTTCAAATCCTCTATTGAATGACTGGGAGGGACTAAATGCGTTAATTTGGACATGAGTCTACGTTTCAAGTTTTCCTTATTATCATACTTCTCCTTAAGGGTCTGAATAGCTACTGAATAATTGGCATTAGTGACAGGCAAACCTTCTATGGCTTTGAGGGCGTTATCCCTTAAACTAGCTCTGAGTATAGAAAACTTAATTACATTGGAAATATCCCTATGATCGTGAACCAAACTGTTAAATATATCCCAAAATGCAAGCCATTGTTCTTCCCCACCGCTAAATTCAGGTATCTTAATTTCTGGGAGTTCAGGGGGAGGGAGAGGATTAACGGGAGCCGAAGGAGGAGGCAAAACGGGCCGTTGATTTCTATCTCTAGCGTCAATCTCACTCATAGTTTGCTGAGTAGCAGCAATAGCTTTCCTTACACATCTGGTTATTGCTCTATAACTTCTACATAACTTGTCATATTCACTATCCTGTGAAATAATCGTCACATTCTGTGACCAACAATCTTCAAAACGTCGTAGTCCCTCAGTAAGACAACGTTCATACATTACAAGAGTCGATTTTGGTGTATCGGTATCACCAATGCAGCTACCTGACTCGTTGAGCAAATCTTGTAAGGAAATAATTTCCCCTTCAATAACTACCTTAATCTTGGGCTCCATTATCTCGTTAATGAATCAATAACAAACTTGAACAAATATCAGAAAATATATGGCAAATTATCTAACCCTGATTCAAATATAACATGCACTAAATGCTAGACAATTTGACCACGTGCTCTTAAATACATCTGGTCACGAAACCTAAGTTAAAAGAATGGCAACGAAATTCAACAAAATTTCTTCACAGAGTAATTAACGAACAAAAAATGTTCCATAAAACAGATTACTTGATAAAATACTCCAAGTAATTCAATACCTTACCCTGCTCACCAAATAACTTTGGACACGTGCCAGCTATACTAGAATGACTTTGACGCCGACCATCAACCACGTGAACTTTATCGCAATTTATCTTTAACATCCAAAAAAATTCTTTGTGAATCGTTATGGCATCCGGTTCGTTCGAAGGACCAGAAAATGTGGTGAAATACTGGGGAATTTACAACCACATATGAATACTTTCTTTAAACTGTAAACCCTCGTGCACCAGCTTTGCACGAGGCCAAGTCACAGAACTGAGAAACAAACTTACGTAAAAGACATTTGCCGTTTACCTTTGATTCAAACTATATTCCCTGCACCAATTCTTTTGGGGGGTGATGCCACACAGGTTCACAAAGACTCAAATTAAAAAGTTTGACATATATTTAATATTTAGAGTACACAAACAAAAATCATCAGAGTTACGTTAAAGGGCGAACATTAACACAAATGAACAAAATTTACGTTACTTGATAAAAATTAAACAAATATCAAACGGGGTTACAGAGTATTCTTATAAGAACATTGCTGCAACAATGCGATGGTTCACGAGGTGATGATGGTCGGATTCAGGAGAACATCTTCTAATTACTTGCCTTTTGGAGTCCGCTGGTAGAAGCCTAGCTTCACCTTTCCACCCTGGAAGAAAACTCGGGAAGAGTACAATGTTGTCACATTTACAAATTTACAAGGGTTACGTAACAAACATCAAGTGATTTAATTGTAACCCAACATACAAAAAAGAAGGGGTTTCGTCCAGAAGGCAAGTTTAAATTACTGGCATGTGCCCTTACAATAATCAAACAATATATATAATCTCCACAGGAAGAAGTTTGACAACAATGGGATGATACGTCATTTTATCTGATCTAGATGGATAAAATTTGCAAGAAAGTTAGCTTATTACTTTAAATATTATTATACTAATTCATACAAACTCATTGATATAGTTAATATAATAAAACTACTTCTGTGGAGGAAAATAATCACATTTAAACATATATTCATAGAAACTGGGAAATATTTTATTCAAGGGGAATAAATGTCAATTTTTTACATACACACACACACACACACACACACACACACATATATATATATATATATATATATATATAGAGAGAGAGAGAGAGAGAGAGAGAGAGAGAGAGAGAGAGAGAGAGAGAGAGAGAGTTCGACCGTGTGAGTGCACCTGTTGAACACCAATTGTTATAAGATAACATTTTGAAGATGGAAGATTCGTTGATGACCTCATTAACGAGCACCAAGGGTGTGTCGGACAGTGCCCGTGTTTGTAGAGCCAGAGCTTAGAACAATCTACAAAGGGGGAGAGGTATGATGGACGGAGTTCTATTTGTTTACCGGATTAACTTTAACATTTAGACGGTTAGGTTTCACCTTCTCTGTAAATGTGGCTACCTGTAATCCAGTTACGGAGAAAAGTAGACTTTGGGACAGAAGAGAGACTAAGTTGCTCCTCAAACAGTACTGGCAGAACCCATGCTTATAAAACATCAAAACAAAAGTTTACAATGACAGAAATAAATGTGTAGCAGCAATTATTAGAATAAAGTCAGAAATTCCGATAAGTGGATTGTTTGTGACTGGTTTACAAGTCGAAAATAAAATATAATCCATTTTGGGTTAATATAAGGAGCTAAGCAAATTGGAGAAATAAAATAGTCAAAGGTTGGTACAGAAGACATTTACACACCAAAATTATGGTATTTCGATGATATACCATAACAATCTCTTGCAGTTTTGGTCTCCCAAGTCTCTTGTTTGCCCGGAAAGTGTTTGATCGTTAGGTAAAATGCGTAATTCTCTCTCTCTCTCTCTCTCTCTCTCTCTCTCTCTCTCTCTCTCTCTCTCTCTCTCTCTCTCTCTCCGAAAACAAGAGGCACAACTTATGAATATTTTTCCTATATCACCGAAACAATTTGGATTTAGTTAACAGCACATAATCCGAAGTATGACCAGTCTCCAATATTAGATATTCCTTGGAATAATATAGACTATACATTGCACGTTAATAACAATAACATCCTCATTTCACTGATAGGTTATTGTTCTAATTAGGCATATGTGATTCTGTTTTGGCTCCAGACGTGCTTCTGGAAAAATGCTTCCTTTCATAAATGTGTCCTGCTTAGTTTTGTAAGGTAATACTTTCTCCGATAAAACATATAACGCGTTTTTTGGCCCATATGCATTTATTCGTAGCTTCTAAAGTCTGATTCATAACTAATTTGAGATTCTTTTAAACTGGATTAATGGCTTCTCCTTCCACTTCGTCTTTGTAACCAGTCCTTCTATGCAACATTACATTGTCCTTAAAAGGTCAAGGAAAATTATGCGGCATATGCAATTTATTTAATTGTGCTTTCATTTTATGGTGAACACTATAAAATGAAAGCGCACCATGCAGCACCAAATACTGCACCAATTGCGATGTTGCTTACATCAGTGGACAGTAGGGTTGCATGTTGCATGTTGCATGGGAAAAGTAAGAGCAGCAGGTGTTGATAGGCCATTCTTTGCATTGCAGAAAGAAGCTTCTTGAAGGGGTCCCCACTTCAGGTCCTTTGGCTTGGCCTTGAGGGAGGTGTAGAGGTGGGCCACAGTGGCAGCGATTCCTGGCAGGAGCTGGTGATAATAGTTGATAATGCCCAAGAATTCTTGCAGTATTTAAACAGTCGAAGGGAGGGGGAAGTTCTGAACAGCTGGTGTACTACGTTTATGATGTACCGCACTTGAAGCCCATAACTACTACCTGATTCTCGAGCATAGACTATAACGCTGACGTAGATAACCGAGTTGCCAGCAGACATCAGCTTCGGACATTGTCTTCCGGTCTTTGTCTAGTAAATGGAGTAGACATCCTGATAGACAACTTCATCCCGTACCACTGATTGTTACCGTGTCAACTTTCTTATTATAATGCTTATGACATTATACTTTTTTTACTCTAGATATGGTGAAAGTGTTTGTCCGATAGACACTCTTCGACCCTCTGGACACACCATTATTAGTATTATTATTATTATTATTATTATTATTATTATTATTATTATTATTATTATTACTATTATTATTATTATTCTTTTTTTATTATTATTATTATTATTACTTGCTAAGCTACAACCCTAGTTGAAAAAGTAGGATGCTAGAAGCCCGCGGGCCCGAACAGGGAAAATAGCTCAGTGAGGAAAGGAAACAAGGAGAAATCAGATATTTTAAGAACAGCAACACTGTGTAAATGAATATTTCAATATAAACTATAAAAACTGTAATGATGTTTGTGTTTAAAGTTACTCCTGAATTCGTGCTTCGGTTGTTATCATTTGTCTTGTTTAGCACTAGGGAGAAAGTAAAGGTGACTGTATGCAGAGCTTATTTCTATGGTCTGTCGCAGCTTGGTGTTCAAACAGTACAGACCGGTTTTGGGAGGACTTTACTTTTCATTATCTGTCAAATGATGTACAATGTAGTGATAGAGTTAGGAGTTTATGGCGGCACTTCGGTATGTATTTTTTCAGTTAAGTTATGTAAATTAAGTTTTGCATTTACAAGGGAATTGTCTATTTGTTCTAGTTTGACTACGGTAATTGCGTTGGCTATTAGATAGTTAATGATTAATCCTCGAGTGATATAGCCTTCCACGTCAGTGTAAAGTACCGTGTATTAATATGTTAACGTGTTTGTAAGAGTTCTTTATTTTGATGTAATTTTCTTTATGTTACAGTTTTACTGGTTTACGACCGGATTTATGGAATGGAACAATAAAAAAGTGTTAACGAAAGCGCCTATTTACTCTCCATACATCTGTCTGTCTATCCTTGAACCTTGCGTCCGTCATAGTAAAACGAAGCTGCTTTGTGTCCAGAACTGCAAAACGAACCCTTTACGATAGGAAGGGCTAAAACTAATGGAAGGAGGTGCACAGTTATTAGTCTCTCATTCGGATAATGTGCTTCAAAGTTGTTTCTGCGCATCAGTAACTACGATTGCAGGTTTGCTGCGGATTCAAGGTAGACTCTTTTTTATTTAGTTACAACTAATGACAGACTACATTCTAGGCGTATCGTCAGGAAAGACAAACTGTCGGTTGTATAATTTGAACTTTTATTTTATGATATAACTATTTCGACTATGTATATGTATATCTTGGTATTCAGTGGATAACGTATTTGTAAAGGTGTTTCTGAGCTCAGAGTGATAAGTAAACATGAGTGATAAGGATGGTAGACCCATTAGACAACGGACATTGACTGAAAAGGGAATGGAGTTAGAAATTGCCTATTGTAGAAAAGAGTTTGCTAACGCAGCCAGTAAGTGGGATAGAGCTTTGGCCAATGCAGAGTTATCACATCTCAAAGTACAACTAGATTCAGTTATTGCTATTTATAATCACAGTAGAGTGGTTCTAGGAAAAGAGTTATAAACCCAAACTGATTCAATGATTGAACAAACCAATAATCTTATTTTGAATGTTGGTCCGTCTGGCGAAAGCGAAGTAGATAATATGCCTAGAATAAAGCCTAATGGTTCGCATAAGCAGTCTCGTAAGATTTCTAGGAATTCCAGTGGGCATTCTTCGTTGATGGCTGAGGCTGCAGTAGAGGCAGCAGAACTGAAAACTCGGTTAAAGTTTGTGGATGCAGTATCCAAAGTTCAAGCTGATTTAGAGAAAGCTCAAGCTGAGTTAGAGAAATTGCGGTTGGTGCAGAAATTGGTCGTTGTGGAGTGTAAGATGGACGCGCTTCAGCAATGAAAAGGCTCTTGTTGTAGTGTTAAGTCACATTCGTTGGTGGATGAGTCTGTGAAGCGCCATCAAAACGATAGTTTTTTAGGCATATTGCCCGAGTTGTATGATTATGAGGTAAAAGCTCCCCCATCCATAACTCAGTGTGAGGATTTTGTAGGCGACACAGGTGTAAAACATAGGGTTCCTCTGGTTCGACAGTTGCCAAATGCAGTGGTTACAGATGGTCTTAGGCAAGGTATTGTTACTGCCCCTATTGCTTCAGTTGCACAACCCAGAGTTTCTTCTTCTAATCCTGGTACAGGTCTTGATATACTATTGATAGCTCCTAATGTGTCTCAAAAGATTGTTACATCGATTAACCCAGGTGTTGTTCCATCATCGTTTCAAAATCAATATCAGTCTAATCCAAGGTTAGAACCTAATGTGTCAAACGTTCAACCCCCGGTTAATCCCCCAAATTATTATAGACAAGAATTTGATTGTGACAATGAGTTGTTAGCTACACTTGTTAAATCTAGATTGCCGGTTGCAGAGCCGTCAATTTTTACAGATGTTCTCAAATACGCTGAATGGAAGAGTTCCTTTTCTGCTTTGATCGATAAACCTAGGGTGTCATCCTGTGAAAAAATCCATTATTTAAAGAAATATATTGGAGGTGAAGCTAGTGAATGCATTGAAGGGTTTTTGTATATTTATTCAAATGATTCCTATGTGGAAGCCATGAACTTGTTGAACGACAGGTTTGGAAATCCCTTTACAATCTCGATGGCATTCAGAAATAGAATAGAGTCCTGGAATAAAATATCAGGAAAAGACAATGTTGGTCTGCGCAAGTTCTCTGATTTTCTGAAGCAGTGTTTGTCAGCTTCAAAGTGTCTTGGTAATCTTGCAGTAATGAATGATGAGAAGGAAAA
Source organism: Palaemon carinicauda (assembly GCF_036898095.1). Lineage (NCBI taxonomy): Eukaryota > Metazoa > Arthropoda > Malacostraca > Decapoda > Palaemonidae > Palaemon > Palaemon carinicauda. Next base: position 94,986,053 of record NC_090730.1, read on the forward strand.
CCAGAAGATGTTATGTGTTCTGCCAGACTGGATTGTAAATTGTTGGGCTCGTATAGTAACACAGAGTATGATGGAGAAAAATGCTTTTCCTTCCTTTAGTGACTTTGTTGGTTTTCTGTCAAATGAAGTTGATATCGCATGTAATCTTATTACGTCATATCAGTCTATGAAGAATATTCCGTTAAATGACAAACGGAAAAGCAATGTGAAGGCTTCAAAAACCTTCTATTTAAGTTTAATTGAGCAGTCTAAGTCTAATTGAAATAAAAAATTAAAAAAGAATTCTATGAATTGTTTGTTCTGTAGTGAAGCTCACTACCTAGATTTGTGTCCTAAGCTCAGAGAGAAGGCCTATGATGAGAGAAGTAAGTTTGTATTTGAGAAGAAACTTTGCAATGGGTGTTTACGTTGAGGTCATGTGACTAAGGAGTGTCAACGCAAATTATATTGTTGAGACTGTAAGAAAATCCACCCAACTGTGTTGCATAAGAGTGAGGAGACTTCTGCTGATTTTAAGAAAAATAATGATTTGTGTGTGGATGCACCAGCTTTTAAGCCAATGTCTTCTCAAAGTTTTTTGAGTTGTCGGCATGGACGATAGTTTAGTTCAATGATTGTTCCAGTGTGGTTAGCTCATGAGTCGGACCCTAATCGTGAAGTTTTGGTCTATTGTTTGCTGGACACTCAGAGTGACTCTACATTTATTTTAGAGAAAACTGCTCAACAGTTGAATGTTAGTGGCCCTAGGGTAAACTTGTTGTTGAGTACAATGTTGGCTGAGAATAAACTGGTTGAGAGTTCAAAGATCAGTGGTTTACATGTCAGAAGTTTCGATGGTAATGGTTGTTTGAATATACCAGCAGCATATACTCGTAAGATTATGCCAGCAAATTGCAGTCATATACCTTCACCAGTTATGGTTAATGATTGGCCACATCTTCATTGTGTTAGAGAAAAACTGGTACCGGTTAAAACTAACTGCTTCATAGGATTGCTTACTGGCTATAATTGTGCAAAGGCTTAGGTACCTTTGGAGGTTATTCCACTCTCAGGCAACGGTCCTTATGCACAGTGAAGTATTTTAGGTTGGATTATCGTTGGAAGCATTTCTACCGAATTTGAATCTGATGACAGTGACTTGGGAGCTTCTCATGTTATCCTGGTATCTGAGAATCTTGATTCTTTGCCAGTGCCTATGGTTCAGTTCACTTTGAGGTGCAAAATTAAAGACTTTTCTCCTTCTGATGTAGCCAGGATACTTGAAAAAGACTTCACTGAATTTGAAACTGATAATGTAAAACTGTCTACTGAAGATCGTCGATTCTTAAAAATTTTAGAGGATAACCTGTCTCTTTTTGAATCTGGACAGTTTGTTATGCCTTTGCCCTTTAGAAGAGATAATCTATCATTTTCATTTAGCATGACTAATGCTCCGAGAAGACTGCGCTTCCTACTTAAAGGCTTGGAAAGGGACAAGGTGTTGTATGATCACTGCATATCGTTTATGAATGATATGGTTGAACGAGGTTATGCAGAAGTAGTTCCTCAATTATAAATTGTTAGTGATCATTGTTTTTATATTCCACACTATGGTGTTTATAACTTTAAAAAACCAGGCAAGATCAGAGTTCTTTTTGACTGCAGTGCTCGTTGTAATGGAGTTTCAATTAATGATGAGTTGCTTCAGGGACCTGATCTGATGAATAATTTATCCGGGGTCTTGGGCCGTTTTCGCAAGGAGCCGATTGCAATTTCTTGTGACATCAAGAAAATGTTTTATCAGTTTAAAGTTAAGCAAGAGGATAGAGATTACCTTAGGTTTTTATGGTATGACAAAGGAGATTTTTCTAGTGAACCAAAACATTTCAGAATGACTGTACATTTGTTTAGGGCAGTGTCATCACCAGGTTGTGCTAAGTTTGGCGTGATGAAGACAGCAGACGATGGTGAGCCTTAGTTTGGTAAAAGAGCTGCCAAGTTTGTTCGTAAAGATTTCTATGTCAATGATGGCCTTACTTCAGTTTCTACACCTTCTGATGCTGTTGAACTTGTGAGAAATACACAGAGGCTTTGTGTTCATCATGGGATACGGTTACATAAGTTTTGTTCAAACTCTACAAGGGTTTTGCAGTCAATACCAGTAAAAGATCGCTGTCAGTCTTTTCAAAGTTTTCATCTTAACAAGTCTGACAGTTTAGTAGAGCATACTTTGGGTGTTGAGTGGTCAGTTCTGGCAGATTGTTTTCAATTCAAAGTGCTTTTGAAAGAAAAACCTTTGTCCAGAAGAGGTATCCTGTCAACCATCAGTTCAGTGTTTGATGCGCTAAGGGTTTGTGTTGCCCTTCATTCTTCAGGGTTAGCAAATTTTGCAAGATTATGTCGTGCAAATAATGATTGGGACTCTCCCCTTTTTAGTTTAGTTGAATCTAAGTGGATTGAGTGGAAGACGGAAATTTTGCATTTACATGATGTGAAGATAAATAGATGTATAAAGCCTCTTGACTTCTCGGAAGTTGTTTCGGTGGAGTTTCATCACTTGGGTATGGTCAGTGTTCGTACGTGCATTTGTTTGATATTCTTGGAAGGGTACATATCTCATTAGTTTTTTTATAAATCTCGAATTGCTCCTTTGAAACAGATTTCGGTCCCAAGGTTAGAATTAACAGCTGCGGTATCATCAGTTAGGGTTAGTAGCTTTCTCAACAAAAAGTTCAGCTATTCAGGTGTCAAGAATTTCTATTATAATGATAGTCAGGTAGTTCTTGGTTATATTGGTAATGAGGCAAAACGGTTTCATGTATTTGTAGCCAATTGTGTCCAACAGATTAAGAACTTGTCATCAACTCATGGGTGGGTGTTTGTCAGCAGTGATGAAAATCCTGCATATATATAGTATAGTAGAGGATATTGCATTGTGTGGTGCTTCTATTCGGAGACTTTTAAAAGACATAAGATGGTTCAGTGGTCCTTCTTTTCTGTGTGAGCCAGACTTTGTTCCAGAATCATGGTGTATCAATAATAACTGTGCATTATCTAAAGATGATCCTAAAGTCAAAAAGAATGTTTCGGCCTTAAGCACGTCTATGCAAAACAAGAACTTAGGTCTGCAGGGTGAATTCATGTGTTTTTTCATCCTGGCTTTGCTTGAAGGAAGCTGTTGCATTGTTTCTCAAGTTTGTACGATCTCTGCAAAATAAAGTTTTAAGAGGTAAGATCTCTCTATACAGAAGTGTTACTGCTGAGGATATAGAGGGAGTAGAAATTAAAATTCTGCAATCTACAAAAGATCATTTCTTTCACTCAGAGCTTGATCAGCTGAAAGAAAAGTCTAGTATTAGTCAGTCAAGCAAACTTCATCACTTCAACTGTTTCTTAGATGACAATGGTCTTTTGAGGTTGGGTGGTAGATTATCTCATGGTTATTTGGTTATGAGGAGAAGTTTCCAGTAATGTTGCCCAAAATTAGTCTTATTACGTCTTTAGTTATTGGCTACTGCCACTCAAAGGTTGCTCACCATGGGAAAGGTTTTACTCTTAATGAAATTCGATCTCAGGGTTACTGGATCATGAATGCCAGTTCAGCAGTTGCTAGTTTTATTTTCAAGTGTGTTGTCTGTAGAAGGAACAGAGGAAAGCTCTTCGATCAGAAAATGAGTGATCTTCCAGAGGATCGTGTAAACCCATCTCCTTGCTTCTCATTTTGTGCCTGTGACTTCTTTGGACCATTTATTGTAAAACAGGGCAGGAAAGCAGTCATGAGATATGGAATCCCTTCGTGTGTGTGTATTCTCGCGTTGTGCACCTGGAAGTTGCGGATTCTCTATCCACAGATTCTTGCATCAATGCTCGTAGACGGTTTATATCTATTCGTGGGCCAATTAGGAAGCTTAGGTGTGATAATGCTACAAATTTTGTTGGTGCAAAGAATGAGTTTGAAGCTGGTAAAGTCCATGAATTTCTACTAGGTCAAGATTGCAATTTTGAGTTCAATTTCAATGCACCTAAGCCAAGTTATATGGCAGGCTCTTGGGAGCGTTTGATCAGGACTATAAGGAGTATTTTGTTTGGAATTCTGTCAAATCATGGTTCCCAGCTTGATGAGGATGGTTTGAGGACTTTCTTGTGTGAGGCAGCTGCTATTGCTAATAATCGTCCTTTGTCTGTGGAGAACTTGAATGATCCAACTTTGCCTCCTTTAACTCCAAATCACCTTCTCACAATGAAGGTTACAGTTGTTGTTTTGCCTAACATAGAATTTTGTGATAGTGCCATGGACATACGTAAATGATGGCGTAGGATACAGTACTTGGCACAAGTATTTTGGGTTCGTTTCAAGAGCGAGTATCTGTCGCTATTACAGAAGCATCAAAAATGGAATACTCAACGTCGAAATCTGTCTTTAGGGATTATTGTCATTATTAAGGAAGATAATTCCCCTAGAGATTGTTGGCCATTAGCTCGTATTGTAGAGTTATTTCCATCCACTGATGGTTTAGTGCGTAACGTAAAGTTACAAGTGGGTACAAGTAAGTTGGACAAAGATGGAAAACGTTTCAATGGCCTTTCCTATCTAACTAGGCCAATTCACAAAGTAGTATTGTTACTGGAGAATTTTGTTGATAGCATAGCGTTTCAGGGGTATTCCCCGCCGGAGAGCCTAAATCTTACTTTTGGTGCATTGTATCTATTTTGTATATGTTTCATGATTAACATTGTACTTGTTTGTTTATAGTACATTATATTTGTCTTGTGTATGTTTCATGATTAACATTGTACTTGCTTGTTTATAGTACATTATATTTGTCTTGTGTATGTTTCATGATTAACATTATACTTGATTGTTTATTGTGCATTATACTTACAGTATGTTCATGTTTATTGTGTAATGGCTGTTGGTTTATTATACATAAAGTGTGAATTAAAGGTTTTTTTAAGAATTTATGTTATTTTTTTTTATTTTTTTTTGATGATTTAGAGGAGCCATGTAATGTTTATATGTAAAGTTACTCTTAAAAAGTCAAGATTCGTGCTTCGGTTGTTATCACTTGCCTTGTCTAGCACTAGGGAGGAAGTAAAAGTGACTTTGTATACAGAGTATATTTTTGTGGTTTGTCGCAGCTTGGTGTAAAAACCGTACAGACCGGTTTTGGGAGGACTTCACTTTTCATTATCTGTCAAATAATGTACAATGTAGTGATAGAGTTACAGAGTTTATGGCAGCACTTCGGCATGTATTTTTTTCAATTAAGTTATGTGAATTAAGTTTGGCATTTACTAGGGAATTGTGTATATGTACTAGTTTGACTACATTAATCGCGTTGGCTATTAGATAGTTAATGATTAATCCTCGAGTGATATAGCCTTCCATGTCAGTATAAAGTACCGTGTATTAATATGTTAACCTGTTTGTAAGAGTTCTTTATTTTCATGTTAGTTTCTTTTTGTTATAGTTTTACCGGTTTACGACCGGATTTATGGAATAGAGCAATAAAAAGCAGTGTTAACGAAAACGCCCATTTACTCTCTATACATCCGTCTGTCTAGCATTGAACCTTGCGTCCATCACAAAAACTTTAACAAAACATGAGAAAGAGAAATTACATAGAATAGTGTGCCCGAGTGTACCCTTAAGCAAGAGAACTCTAATCCAAGACAGTGGAAGACCATGGTACAGAGGCTATAGCACTACCCGTGACTAGAGAACAATGGTTTTGATTTTGGAGTGTCCTAGAAGAGCTGCTTACCATAGCTAAATAGTCTCTTCTACCCTTACCAAGATGAGAGTAGCCACTTAACCATTAGAATGCAGCAGTTAACCCCTTGGGTGAAGAAGAATTGTTTGGTAATCTCAGTAATGTCAGGTGTATGAGAAGAATCTGTAAAGCATATGCCAGACTATTTGGTGTATGTGTAGGTAAAGGGAAAGTGAACCGTAACCAGAGAGAAGGATCCAATGTAGTACTGTCTGGCCATTCAAAGGACCCCATAACTGCCTGGAGGTAGTATCTTAACAGGTGGCTGATGCCCTGGCCAATCTACTAAAACTGATATATATTCCAAAGTTCCAAGATATTTATAACTAGTCACCTTTTACAGTCTCATTCCATACAACAAGAATTCTTTTCCATTAGCAGTTCTTGATTGGTATTTGGCTGTATTTTCATTAATAACCAACCCGAAATGAACACACAAGTACTGAAGTTCGTCAATAACCTTGGTCAAGCCTCTTTCATTTGCACATTTAATTGAGATATAGTCAGCATACACGAGAAAAAAAAAGGAAAGGTAAAGGAAGCTAAATTGTCAATAAGAATATAATAAAAACATTCGGTTCAATGAACCATCTTGCGGCGTATCAAGATCAAACTCTCTCTGTTTAGATTCCTCTGCTTGAAACAATACACTTACCCATCTATTACCTAATTATTCTACAATCCATGTTGATAGCTTTCCTTTCACACCTGCATTCACTAAGCTCTCTAAAGTCATATTTTTATTTGCCTCATCAAAGTCCCCTTTAAGATCTAAAAACAGTTGACATCTAGCATTATTATCCAAAAACACACTCACACAATCTGGAGTGCTTCTACCTTCATAGATCCATATAAGTACCGTTACTGGACAAAAGGATATTTCATACATCAGTCTGTTCAAGACTATTCGTTCAATCATCTTTGATAGGCAAGAAGCTAATGAAACAGGCAAATAATATTTATTATTCTTGAGCAAATAAATGATCAACTCCAGTTTCCACTCCACTGGATATCTCACATTTCTATACCCTAGATTAAATATATCTACTGTATATTTCAAGGCCCACAACACCCTCCTTTTTTAATATAACTAATGTTCTAGACATCTGATTAATGTGTAACTGAAACCACTAGAGGTTGAGACACTGACCTAATTAATAAAAATGGATTCTGACATCTACTCCGCTTTATTATCTTACTTTATATCGAGAAATGTCATCTCAATTTCGTGGTCATGGTGAGAACGGAAATTAAGACCTGGCAACTAGGCGCTGAATAACGTGTGTCGACCATGACGTACGCCCGTGACGTTTACAGCTGCCACGCCCCCATTTCTGTATGGTTATCATTATATCAGTACAAGAAATTATATATATATATATATATATATATATATATATATATATATATATATATATATATATATATATATATATATATATATATATATATATATATATATATATATATAGATAGATAGATAGATAGATAGATAGATAGATAGATAGATATATATATACACCTTCGAAGGAGATAACGTGATTATATTTTTCAATTCAGGTATGCTGCTATTAGTGGGTTCAAGTTATTGAATCATTGTTGAGGGTGCGCACATATGATCATTATCAATATTTGATTGGCTGAGGACTGGGTGGAGGTGAAAAGATAGTAATGCTTTATTAACAATCAGTGTATTGTACACAGATAGTAATATAGCAGCTATCATTTCAACGAATAGAATTAGTAGAATATATATATATATATATATATATATATATATATATATATATATATATATATATATATATATATATATATATATATATATATATATATATATATATATATATATACACAGAGAGAGAGAGAGAGAGAGAGAGAGAGAGAGAGAGAGAGAGAGAGAGAGAGAGTCTGATAATGCATAATATTCAACTATACATGTCTGTGATGGTGCGCCATTAAATATGACAACATGATACCAAATCTATTCAATCCAATCTTTAGTTTATTGTTGTCTTGTTCCCTCTTTAAGCATGTTAAAAATCGCAACACAAAAGCATTACGACAACCTTGTGGATAATGGTGAAGCATTCTAGACATAATATGAAATGTCAATAATAGTAGGCAGTAAGCAAGGTGTCAGCAGGAACTCTTGTCAATGTTTGTATTTAACAGACGTATACCTTCCCTAGTGCGATCACCTATCTGGCTGTCATCCGATGTTTTTATTTTTTTGTCTTCCTTTTCGTAATAATTACCTATTAATTAGATAACTAACACAAGTGAGGCTAAAAATTAGTTTATTCAAATACAATAACTATTTAGTATTTATAGATTCCATCAAAAAGCAGTATAATTCACTTCAACTTATGTATTATTTGATAACTATACAGAAATGGGGCCGTGGCAGATGTTATCGTAACGGGACACTACGTCATGGTCAAATACGTCATTCTGCGCACAGTTGCCAAGTCTTAATTTCCCTTCTCGGCATGCCCACAAAATCCATTTTTCTTAATGTAAGTTAATTACGTCGTTGTCTCAAACTCTAGTGGTATCGGTTTTACATTAATCAAAAGCCTAGTTCATTAGTTATATTAAAAAAAGGATAGTATTATGGGCCGTGAAATAGATAGTAGTAACTCAGGCCATCTGTGCCAAACATAGAGAATTTCCCCCTTTTTAAAGCATTCAGAATTTCATCCCTGGTAAATGCAACCAAAGTATTATCATTAAAAGCAATTTGCAAGAGGATCAATTTCCGTGTCCTAGAACTTACGTTTCTCAAACATCTCTGGACACTATTCAGAAGACTTAAAGGATTAAAGGCATACAACCACACTTTAATGTTTATTAGCTTTATCTTTACTATTAGGATGTATATCAAGTTTCTTTTTAACTTGCGTAGCTTTATTCACACCAATCTAGGCTTGACTCATGCCTTTTTAACCAAAAAATTCCCTAAGGAAACTGTCTCAGTATTTACTATCAGTCTATTTGCTTTACACTTGGCAACTTCAGTTTATTTTCCCATTAGTACGATTCTTACTTCAATTACTGTGGTATTTTCCTAACTTGTTCCACCCATTAGCAACCTTTTTTAACATTATCTTTTAGATTTTGCATTAAAACCAGTGAAATTTTTCTGCTTAGGTCTACCCAATATTGAAGCCATCACATTCAATAGATGTTCATAAAATACATTTTTATTTGTTACAAGAAGCTTCTCATATAAATAATAAAAAGTTCTAATTTTAGTAACAAAATAACTAGGCTAACCATCTTTAAGGGGATACCTTTCTTTATTATTGACAAAACTTAATTTGTTGATTTGCACAAGAAAAATTATCAATCAAAAGTTTGCCTACAACATCCTTACTTGCTAGTAGATCCATCATTTTGAAAATAATAGCAAAGTCTAGCCTTGCCCTTGATATATGTAGGGTCACCCTGTCCAATAACATTAGCATCTCCAATAGAATAAAAAAAAAGGTTTAACCCTATCCCATTACGATTTCTAATACTTTTAGTACAAAGAGTTTTGTGCCTAGAGTTCAAATCACCTATTAAAAGATTCTTCAGCATAAATAACATCTGGAAAGCTGTCAATAACTAATTTATTAGGGTGGACATAAACATTACTCAAACCTAAAATAGCATCTTTAAATATGGTATTAACACATACACGATGACATTATCCTTTTCTGCCGACTGAAATGTTGCAAGAATATTACTTTTAACGTAGGTTGTCAATGCACTGCTGTTCGTGATCATGTCTGCAGGTACCTCAAACCTTTGGTAGTTTTTCAATTGAAAATTTATTCCAACTTCCTGCAGAGATATATCATCAATATCTTTAGAATGAATATATGCATGGAGATCAATTACCCCATTTTTTTAAACTTAACGTTTCAACACAAAATCTTGAAATTATTATTTTCCATTGCTCAGATATTTATCCTTCAATACAGAAAATGACTGCAACAACATCAATTCTAAATCATCCAAAGGATCATTAACATCTGTGCCGGCAACTGTTAGGTTGTAACTGAGAGTCTCGTGAATGCAACTGAACTTTATTTGGACGAAGCTTGAGTATTTTTACATCTTGTATCAGTCAAGAATGGCTAAAAAATACAAACAATGTTGCAGGAAAATACATGAATAGACAGGTTATCAGTGAGAGGGGAGAGGGATTAATACAATATACAAAAAATAAGAAATATTCTTATTGTGTATGAGCATGTGTGATACACAAGCAGTACATTACTACCTCCCCCCTAAAAAAGACATACATGTGGAATAGGGCACACTGCTCTTGAGGGGTGTACTACATGGGGATCATCTGGCAGGAGATATACAGGTTTTAGGCAATGGATGGAGATCCAGTCTACTTTCCCACGCATGATGAGGAGGAATGCATTCGGCATACGACAGATCAAGAGGAAAGAGCCCGAGTAAGGGCGTTACCGATGTCTTGCTAGTGACGTTGCACAGGAAAATATGCATTGATGAGTGCAGATCTGTTGGTATATATTGCTTAGTTGGTGGCTTGTTAGTCTGGCAGCATTGAGTAAATTTTACCACAATGTGATATTGGTGCTGGAGATTGCTGGAGGAGGTGTCAGACTGAAAAAAAGTTGCAGGAACGATCGACGGGTCACCACAAATCATTTCAGTTGCCGAGACATAATGATCGCCTTTAGGAGTGGTTTTTAGTCCCAGGAGGCATCAGTAAAGCTGAGTAACCCAGTTGGAATCCTTGCAGCCGGACATCAAAGCTGCTTTGATGGTACATTGAAAACGTTCAACCATACCGTTGGCAACAGGGTTGTATGCGGTCGTCTGATGAAGGGTGATACCCAGGAGATTCGTTAATGATGTCCACAATTGAGAGGTGAAAGTGGTATCCCTTTCAGAAGTAATATGCCCAGGGATACCAAATATTGCTATCCATCCTTAAAGTAAAGTAGATGTACACAAGGCGTATGTTGCATTTTCCCTGGAAATGGCCTTGGGACAACAAGTAAAGAGGTCGATGACAGTAAACAGGTAATGATGTCCTTGTGATGTGGGTAGGAGACTTACAACATCGATGGGAATGTGGGCAAAGCACCCCTGAGATCGAGAAAGGTGCCCACTCCTGAATCCGAGTGTCAATGTACTTTTGAGGTTTCATATGAAGTACCGGTGTGGACCCAATCTTTAGCATCCTTAGTAATGCCAGGCCATATCAACTTTGTCATCGGTAGCTGTGCAGTAGAATGGCGCGAGGGATGTGGAAGGACATGAATGAAATCAAACAACTGTCGGTGCATTGGAGAAGGTATCCATGGTCTAGGTCTTCCAGTACTGATGTCACAGAGGAAGATGGTGTTGGAGTCTCGAGAGGAACGTCCTCGCAACGGAGGGAATTGTACATGCTTGGTACTCTAGGCCTCTGCCAAGGCATTGTAATCCAATCCAAGGTGAATGGCAGCCAATGTATTTCTTGATGGGGCATCAGCAACGGGATTCATCTTTCCATGGACGTGCTGAAGGGTACAATTGTATTCAGCTACGGGAAAGAGATGTCAGTGGTGACGGGCAGACCAGGCGTCTGACTGTTAAGTTAAGGCATGCACCAGGGAGATGTGGACCATGCGAATGACGAAGGGCGTACCTTCCAAGAAGTGGCGAAAGTGATGGACAGCCAAGTGTACCATGAACAATTCGCGATTGAAGGTAGAGTACCTAGATTCTGCCTTGGACAGTGTTCTACAGAAGAAGGCCAATGGGTAGGGCAAGCTATTGAGCACATGCTCAAGGACTACCCCAGCAGCGACATAGCTGGCATCGGTGGAGACAAGGAGACATGCATTTAACGCAGGAAAAGAGGGAACAGCAGTGATTGATAGGGCATTCTTTGTGTTGCAGAAGGCTGCTTTTTGAAGGGGACCCCACTACAGGTCTTTTGGCTTGCCCTTAAGGCGTATAGGGAGGCTAGAGTGGCAATGATGACTGGCAGGAAACTGGGATAATAGTTGATCATGCCCAAGAATTCTTGCATTGCTTTGACGGTAGAGGGCGTGACAAAGTTCTGAAAGGCTGCTACCTTCTTCAGGAGTGATGCAGTGCCCTAAGAGTGATACTTTGTCAGCGACAAAGGTACATTTGTTGTATCGAACTACAAGACCATTCTGTCGTAGGCGGTCAAGGTGTTCCTCTTTGGAAGAAAAGAACATAAGTATGTTGTCCATGGATCATACACAGAAGGGGAGGTTCCCTAAGATGCCGTCCATGAGACATTGAAGAGTGGCCCCAGAATTACGAAGGCCAAAAGAGGAGTAATTGAAGGTGTATATACAGATGGTTGGTGTTGACTATCATGGGGATGTCTTCTGGATTCATGGGGACCCGATAATACCCGTTCAGGAGGTCGAGCGTGGAGAAGACCTTTGCTTTGTGCAAGTATGAGGTAACGTCGGCGATGCTTGGGAGGTGATAATGATTTGGTTCTGCCTGCATGTTCAGGCACCAGTAATCCCCACATGGCCATAGAGAGCCATCTTTCTTCAGGACAATGTATAAGGGTGATGACCATGGGCTTGAGATGTATTGGCAAAGGCCTATTTCTTTCATTTTGGCGAACCTTTTTTTATCGGCTGCTAACCGATCGGTGCCAGACATCGGAATCTGACGATCACTGGAGGATGGGGCTTCATTTTGATATTGTGATAAATACTATGTCTTGCGGGAACTGCGGGTATTTGACAAGCTTCTGGATTGAAAATAAGTGGGGAGGTTGGCATAGGCATCCGTGGGTGCACTGATGTAAAGAGCGAGGCCAGGTATGCTGGGTTGAAGAGGCATTTAGGAGTACGAATCCACGTTGACTAACCGTCGGTGAGATACCTCAACCAGGAGGTGAAAATGTGACGTCAGCAACGAAAAACTTCCAAATATATTTGCCGCATCCAAACTATAATGTGAAGGTTTCATAACCGTGGGTGGGTACAGCAGATCTGTTGGCAGCTAGAACACAGAAGTCAGAATATTTAGACAGACTATGTCGTGTTCTGGAGAGTGGTCTTGGCAGAAGAAAATGGCAAGCACCTGTGTCTACCAAGAATCGCACACCGGTACCTGCGACGTGAAGAAAAGATTATGGACAGAGGAGGCCACTGCTGCTAGTGATGGCTTAATTAAAGTTTTTTGGCCCTTGACAACCATTCGCACATTTCCTTGCAGCAACCACAAATTTAGAGTGATAGCAGCATAACTGCAGCCGATGCACGTCAAAAAGTGGATGGAGAGGATGGCGTTTGGGAGTAAGCGAGGTGTGGTATATGTGGGTGGTGGGTGGCTTTGTCACCGCTCCGGCACGTCCTGGAGCTGGCATCTGTGTCCTACCACATTCACATCAACTTCGGTCGATGTTGAATAGTAGTCCACTTCATCAGGAGTAGAGGCATTGATGGAGGTCTGGAAGCTGGTGGAGGGGCTGTCCATAAGAGCATCAACTTTGGTCATCAGGTCCTTCATTGGCAAAATATCGACAAAGGGGTGGCAGCATGTACAGGTTCAGATAGAGGCCGTACCCAAAGTGCACAAAGTAAATTCAATTCATGAGTTGAGCTGTCAGCGGCAAGTTGCAGGCAAGCAATACTGGTCTATTCCCTGACGGCGAGCGAAGTCTTTTGTTCCCACAATGGTTTTCTAGAGAGCTGAAAAAGTTATCACTGGCGGCTGGTGATGGAGAGTACCGCTCCAGGAGGTATGATTTAAGGTCTTCGTACGTTATGCGAGTGTCCTGTTGTTCACAGAGTCAGTCAGAGAATTCAGGGAAAGTTTCAACGGGATGGCCACAAGAACATAATAAACTTTGGTGCTTGACCGAGTTACGGCCTTTATGGGAAACTGGACTTCAGCACACTGGAACCAGGCGAAAGCTTCTTCACTGGCAAAGGACGGTAGTTTCAGGGGTGTGGTGATAATAGTAGAGTCAGTATCTGAGGGCATCATCATTAAACAATAAGGCACGATAGTGAATGGGGGAAACGGGAGGTAGTTGAACACTTCGGTGGTCACCAATGTGCTGGCAATTGTTAGGTTGTAACTGAGAGACTCTTGTGAATGCAACTGAACTTTATTTGGCTGGAGCTTAAGTAGTTATACAACCTGTTTCAATAAAAAATGGCACAATAATTTAAACATAATGGTGCAGGAAAATACATGAATAGACAGGTTTCAGTGAGAGGGGAGAGTGATAACAACAATATACAAAAAATATGAAATACCGTTACAGTGTATAAGCTTGTGTGATACATGTGCAATACATATCCAAAAGATTACTTATGCTTGATGCAAATTTGCCATATTTGGAAATTCAATTAACAACCCATTTTTATCTTTTCAACCTCCTAGGAATGTGCTTTTTGGTACAGTAGTGCATTTCTATCGCCAGGTACATTCTCAAATTCTTGCTTATATTTCCGTTACAATCTTAAAATCGTTATAGGTTCTTTTAATAACTAAAATAAATATTTCCAACAACCACCATTGAAATAAGGGAAATGTATGTAAAAAGAAACTCATGAAAAACACAACACATTTATTCACAAACTTATAAAGAAAATCAACGTTACTATTCCGGTTACTTTAACTGACAAATCAAATCAATCAAAACACCAATAGAAAGGGGGAACAATCAGTAAGGTACTAGTATGGAGACTTCAGGCTTGAGAACATTGCAGAAGGACTGCTGAAGTTCGGATGAATTTGGCACGATGACTGGATTCGAAGACGTCACAGAAAGGGTGGCATCAAGATGGGACATCAGAAGTCATCTCCAAGAACTCGATGATAGTGTTGAACTAAGGCAGGCTGCAGGCAGTGTTGGCTACATCTCGTCACAAGCAGGGAGGGCTGGCTGCTTTCCATTTGTCTCCTCTTCTCAGCCATAACAGGATTTTGGAGATAGTCATACGTGATCGGTTGGAAACTATATCTATCAGACTTCTGGTCTTCTCTGCATCTTATCTTGTCAGGACTTGGTTCCCATCTGCTTCGGACATAGTTTCTCTCTTGTCTTATGTCATGTCTTATTTATCCTGAACAGTCTCTTCTTGAAGTTTCTATACCAATATATGGCCATTTCCATAGGAGGTGTATTTTTAATCAATTCTGCATCTCGATTTGCCTCCTCAAATATGCCCACTTCAATCATGCCATGGAAGCTTCTAGAAGAAATTACTGATGCAACCTGGACCACGCGTTAAGTCGTAACAAAAGGGCAGCATGTCTTGACCTATGATGACATATATCATAAACAAGGATATCCCTCAGGCTCGGTTTCTCAAACATGCTGACTCCACTGATTAAGACAATGACATCTTGGTAAAAACAGGAGTCCCCTTATTGCTGCAGGTGCTCTTCATCAAAGGTTGGTTTACTTTCAAAATGCTGACGGCAGTGAAGTGATGACAGGTTTGACTAAACAATATGGTTGTCGAATCTCGCTACTCACACTTTAGGAATAGATATTCTTGTCCTTTAATAACATATTCTTTTAATAGTATTGAATCTACCTATGACAGTTTCCAACAAACAAATGATGGTTGTAAATCCTCCATTTGCTTCTAAACTTCCATCAACTCTTGTTATACGAAAAACAAATATTGAATTATCTCGCTAAGAGTATTTTTATTAACATTTTCTTTAATTCATTTCTTGACTGCTGAGCAACCTGCTTAGGTCTTTTTTCCCACACATTGATTGAAGTAGACTGTTCATTAACAGCTGGACAGTCATTCTTTCTGACATTTGAACTATCATGGGCGTCTACCGACTTTATTTGCTGTTTATTTGTACGCTGATGATAATTAGCATTATGCTTTATGCCACATTTACATCACTTTGATTCTACATTTTTATTTCCATTAATCTTGGTAACATTATTTCACATCATGATTTTTCCCACAGTAACAACATAATATCGAGAAGTTGGGTCACAACTACCGATGAATGGACTTGGGGCGCAATGTCACTGGATGGATGGACTGTAAACTTGCATATGAATTAGGGCACAACAATTGTTTGTGGGATGAACTGGTGTACCCCAACTAATGAGGCAAATGGACTTGGGATGCATCCTCACCTGATGACAGTTTGCCCACACACAATTCTCCTCAAATAAGAACTCATCAAGATCTAGTTATATGGTGACAACAAATGTGGTTACTTTGGTCCTTTTAATTCCGTCATTCAGTTCCGAGATTTTAATCTTGTTGCAGCCTGTAGTTGTCAGAAACTTTACAGGCTCATCATTCTTTTCGGTGACATACGGTCTGTTCTAACCATCCTCAAACAAGGCATCCATCTCCCGTGTTGCTTACTGTCAGAACTTAACTACCCATTGGAATTATCTATTATAATATATTTCCACTTCATGAGGAAAGTACACCTTCGTCCTTTCATCTTGCATTTCATGATCTTGTTTGGAATTGCCATTACTATCGCTGGTGTACATGTAGCTTCTCCTCTTTTTATCAGAAGGAAAACAGAAAAATTACATACACCATTGTCATTGTTTGAATAACTTTTCCTTTTTAGTCTTCCACTACCTGAAATGGCTGTCCTTCCAAATCACTGTCACTTAATAAAACAAGATAATCTTCAATTAAACAACCGTCAGACCTTAGAATATCTATTAAATTAGCAGCAACGTCTATCCCTAAATTCAAGGGTGAAGGACCGGCACCAAACGTGGTGGCTTAAGCATTGTTTGTTTGTTTGTTTTAGAACGACTTGTGCAGAAAGTGCAAGCTACGAGCTCTTGCCTTAGGCAGCCCATAATGCATAAAGCAGGTAACAACTATACCGGTAGCCTAAGCGTCCACAACAATCAAAAGATACTAAGAAAGCAAGTCTTGTTTCTTTCCTTCTCTTGATAAGACTATCATTAAAACAGGCATAAGCTGCACTAAATTCAAGACCAATCATTCGAAATTCAGGACAAAAATCAAGGGGCTCTGTACAACACTGAAAATTTTAAGAAGAGCTTCCTAAGCACCAAGGACCTCTTCAATCTAAGGAGCAGATGAATAATTTCCAGATATCCATTCAAAACTTTTGTTAACAGAAGATCCAGAACTTTAGGTAATATAGAGATTATAGGACATGGGTGTCAATTTGAAGGGAAGAGCTGGCATACCCACATTTATATAATGAAATAACTTTACCAGTTCTCCAATATATGAAAAAAGAAAACTTCATACAGGTGCCTTGCGAAAAATGCAGAAAATCTATCAACTATCATTCATCTGTACAAAGAGAAAAGGATAAATCCGATTTCCGTTTATATTTCCATGAGTATCAAAATTATGTAAAGGATTTCTAATTTTACCTTTACCGAAAAACTGTTTTTAAGTTTAGTTTCACGAAAACAGGAAGCGAGAATATTGAGTTTTCGTTCTGCTTACAGTCAAATACATCAACGGAATGGGGTCCTTGCTCCTCTGGGCAGTTAGTTTATACAAAAGAACTATCATATATATATATATATATATATATTATATTATATATATATATATATATATATATGTATATATATATATATATATATATATATATATATATAATATAATATATATATATATATATATATATATGTCATTATTATTATACGATGATGGCTCCCTGGTCTGGGCATCAAAAAATAAATTATACTATGGCTCATTACTGGGAACCAAACATATATATATTATACATACTATACTGGCAAGGTAATCAATCTCTCGAATTTCAAAGTCGCTTGTTTGCTCTTACATTAAAACTGTTTCACTTTAAAATATCAATGCATGAACTCAAAGACAGTTAGATAGCTCCCAGACAGCAATATATAGAACACTGAATATTCAAAGGTCTCTCAAGTATACTCTAAACCAAACTGGGGAATTATTAATACGAATATTCAAATAGCCCCAACTTCAATTCATTAACAGGATAGGAGCGGATTCGATTCTAATCAATGGTGATCGAATTAATACACTCTTTACTGAAATAAATATATCCTATATAAATTACAACACTTTGAAGAAATTTACATAATAACAATTACAGTCACTCGAAATATTAAGTCTGAACAAAACTTAGATCAAGACAAAAGTTTTACGATCGGAAAATTATATAATGATTTGACTTTAAATTTTAAATCTGAATAATCCATAGACTAAGAAAAGGAAATAACATTTGCAAAAATTATGAAATCACTTGTTTCACATGAAATTAAATCTGAGTACAATATTTAAGTGTGACGCTTAATGAAAAATAGATAACCAGATCACAATACAAATACCTAACGTTCCTTCAGGACTAGGACTCACCCTAATACAATAAAATTAAAATCACCGTTTCGTCTTACGTATCTTTTCAACACATGGTTTGCTTTAGGGCCCAGAGTTCCTTAGGAGAGGATACGCTATGGTACTGAACACTTTCAAAACAATACTCTAAGCTGTGTGCGAGAGAGAGAGAGAGAGAGAGAGAGAGAGAGAGAGAGAGAAAGTTGGCTGTCTTAAGGCTTCAATTTTCTACTTGTCTATCTAACACTGGGTTTCACCTTATATATATGAAACCTAGCTACTTCCAGAAACTTCCTAACGAACTGGGAGGCATGGAGGGCTGGACAAAGGTATCAGAGTTATCAGAGTTACCTAGTATTGCTCTCTCGAACGCTTTATCATGCAACAGGGAGACAAAAACCTAGGTTTCCTGTGCAACTATCACACACAGCGAGGCAACTCTCTTGTCAGCTGGCTCCGCCCACCCTTTGTCCCTGAAATAAAAAAAAAATGATAACATCCTCTCACAAGTTTTTTTTCGTGAATTTTCAAGAGCACAAGGTACTTCGTATTTTCCCACAAACATGACCCAATACTTCATAAAATATAAAAGAACATTACATAAGCGCTTGTTCCTATCGTGTATGATCACATAACGCTCTCAAACAGATTGCATAAGACTTTGTAACAGAATTATGTGAAATAAGAAAGTTAATTCTTAAAAATAACGTAAATTTACATGTACTATCTTGAATAAAGAATACAATAAAAGTAACGACGAAAGTCTTGCGTAACTAACCTCTCTTCAAAGTACAAATACAATATAAATAAAATCCTTATTAAACTACTGTATTTACTCTACACTAGACCAATTTCGTGAGACTATATATATATATATATATATATGTATACACACACACACACACACATATATATATATATATATATATACATATATATATATATCCATATATATATATATATATATATATTAGCTAAATCTGGTTTTAGCCCTAGCTTCAGTACCTTTTGTAATTACAGTTAAGTGTATGTTTTTATAAGTTAAAGTGTATGACTGAATGGAAATATATACTATGAAAAAGATAATAAAGTATGAAAAATATAACTTAAGATTGGAATTAAGAGTGCTATCTGTAAAAGTGATGCTAGATGTTAAATTTAAAAATGGAATATATCTATATCATATAATTAACCAGGCTTTTTACAGAGGAAACGGAAGTATATCTTTTGTCATACTGGAAACAGTGAAAACCCATTGAGTCTAATGAATCGTAGATATTTACGAACATGCAAAGAAAACCCATTGGACAAATCATATTCAATACGTAGGAAATGTTACCAGTAGACAAACAAGACACACTTTCCTTTTGGGTACATATTATCATACTGAGGACTTGTAAACCGTTTGCTGCAGTTTAAACAATGATACATCCAAGGTGGAGTATTCCATCTTGGATTCACTGACGAATTCGCAAATTTTGAGCACTGGGTACGGTTAGTCCATTTAGTATAGTTTATTTATTGGATAGTTTTGGGTGTTTGGTACATTTTGTTCATTAGGAAATTATGTATATTGGGAGCATTTTGTAAGTTTGTGCGTAATATATCCATTAGGTACATTTGCTCAAGAGATCTATTTTGTTTCCCGAGAGCATTTTGTGTGTTCAGCATATCTTGCATTAAAACCACATTTTGTCTTTTCCGTTCAATTAATTTTTGTGACATTTTCATAAGTTACATTTTGTTCATTCAGTACGCTTCGTTAATTGGGTACCTTTCCCATTTCCACTTATTATGAGGCTATGCTTATATGCATATTTCAGAATATGCAGGTGTTTTATAGAAAGCGTTACGTTAGTTATCTAGTTAATTTTGAACCTACATACTTTCCACATTGGATCTTGTGTACATTCTCAAGGTATAAACTGGAGGTTTTAAATTTTTGCTGAATGACCGGAAGGAGATGGGCTACATGAGTCATAATTACAGAGGGTATTTCAGTTAATTTATAGCCTTCTTTAAGAGAGCTAACATACCGTTAATGAAAGGTCTTTTATATGTTCGTGGATATGACTTTTCCCTTGGTTCATGAGAGGTGGTGTTAGGCAATAACATCATTAATGAAATTATTAAGAAATTGCGATATTCAAATCCTATTTCTCGAAATGAGAAGTTTGTAGGAGGAAGTATCACGAAGTGTTGATAGATGCAGCTGGGAATATAGTGAATACTTTAGCAACTCGTTTTGTAATCAGACTTAATTTTCACCGCTATTTTGATTTCTTGCCTATTAAGGAAACACCATTTCTTTTGACAGCTTTATAACCGCTTGAATAGAAACTGGATGTATAAACAGATTTGTGAAGTACTTTTCGTGCAGACATGATATATTAGAGGGATTATCAACCTTATTGTTACTTTTTATGTATTTTTTACATTTAGATATTACTGTTCACTCCAGCATATGGATGGTATGAATAACTACTAACATGATATACATACATATATATATATATATATATATATATATATATTATATATAATGATAGGGATTTTATTCCAGCCTTCATGTCTATTTTTCTTTACTTCTTCTGATGAACTGACTTCATATATTCCTGGAAAATTTAGGGATTTGTATTTGATGTATTACCCAGTAAGGAATAAACTTCATTCGAAACTAATTCCAAGGAATGCTATATAGCCAAGGTGAGCGAACCGGGGAGGTGTCCAGACCAGATTACATCAAACAAATAGCTACTCCAAAACTTAAAAGCGTAACCCTCTTCTACCCTGACAGTATATACAGCGTAGGTGAAAAGATGGATGGGTGTTTTGACATGATTTAGACGTATTATACTTAAAGAAAAGACGAAGATAGTGTGAGCAAAGAATATGTTTTAGAAGTGTCAAGAGGAATGAATAGGGGAAGAACTAGAAAGGGTTTGGTAGATGACATTTTAATAACCAGCAACCAGGAAACTTGAGTATGAGTGTAAGATAAATGTGAATGACACAGTGTGTGCAAGGGGAATTGAACAAAATGTTGATGAATATTCTGGTTAAGTGTATAATATGATAAATATCATGGAAGCTTTCTGAGCAGTGTCTTCATCTAAAACAGTGGTTGAAGTATGAATGAATTATTGATCGTTGTGTTACAATTTCATGGAAATCACCTATGTATATATATATATATATATATAGATATATTTATATATATATATATATATCTATATGTATATATCTATATATACATTCTATATATATATATATGCGTGTGTGTGTGTACAGATATACTCTCTCTCTCTCTCTCTCTCTCTCTCTCTATATATATATATGTATATATATATATATATATATATGTATATATATATATATATATATGTATATATATAGTATATATATATATATATATATGTATGTATATATATATATATATATATATGCATTCCTTTCTGAGTGAGGATACCTTGACATGATGAGAAGGTCTGTGCATCTTCATGATCAGCTAAGCTGTACTTGTCAGGGGCACCCATACTCCCATACTAGGCTAGTTTGCTGTGAGCGATCAGACTAAGGCTCCACCATCACCTATTCTCAGTGGCCAGAGTCGTGATGAAAATGGCAAAGCCCCAGACATGACTAAGGACATGTCTGATAACTTTGCCCTGTAGTGGAATAGAAACGGCTGCATTTGTTGTTGCACATATTGTACATGCGTATATATGCATATACATTTTTTCTGTGCATGTCTGTTACCACTCAATAATTAGGGAAGTATGCATTTTAGACACGCTTTTCACTCAGACGTAAGAGTCTTGGGATACATATATAAATATATTTTTTAAAGGGTCAAACTATGATTAAATTGGCGATCTAAAGGATGGCAGGAAGACATGATATGTCCCCTATCTGAAGACCTATCAATAATGGAGGATTAAGTGATTTTGTTTTGTCACTGGCAAAGAGGTGAGAACATCAATATCAGTTATGTTAGTTAATTTATTATTGTTCCATTCACTGGAATAATTATTTCGGTTCTTTTGAGATAATTATCTCTCTAGTGACGTGTGACAACCTCCCCGTGTTTGGGCTTCACCTGGTGTCGACTACGCGAATGAAAGGAAGAGATTCCATTATTTTCTCTTAATACGCCTTATATTTACTAATTACGTTTGGTGTATCACTTCAGTACTGATTTATGACTATCTCGATGATATTACAGAATGATTGTATAATTATCTTTTAAGCATCCGTCGACGTTCACGGTAACTGGAGAAAAATTCTTGATATGTGGGTCACCTGCCTGACCCATGTTGTCGTCAGGGTGGTTGTTATTTTTTTTTTTAATTCGGGCAAATAATTATTCGTTACTCGATTGTTATATTTAGAGAAGCTGTGATGAAATAATAAATGTTTTTATAAATATTTAGAACAAGTATCCACAATAGGGAAAATGTTAAGATAATTTGAAATATGGAGTGAAATGGAAAATCGCTAAAAGAGAGTCCAGGTAATCTGAAAAGGGATAAAGGACCATCGTGTACTAACATAACAGGTGTGCTAAATTAGGTGTTATCTGTGCATCTGCTCGTAATTTGTTGTTGCTATTTCCATCTCTCTCACTAACCTACTGTCATTAATTTACTTTAATTTTAATCCGTTTTTCCTCGTGATGGCATCAGTCATTTCTATTGATGGTATTGAAAGTACGTGTAGACTTTTTAATTAAACTTCCTATCATGAGAAAAGGATTGTTCGTTATAGTGCGGGTACACGATATTAACTGAATTTCATGATAAAAACTTACTACCTCCAAAACATGTTTATGAACACTGCTATTTATTTCTTTAGTTTATGTGATTTAACTGGTTCTCTACAAGTTGATCTTTTTACCTTAGCTGATAATAATCTTGTCATGAATCAATTTTTCCTCCAACCTCTGTCATTAGCTAATGTGAAATTTTATATTGCATTTTCACATATCAGCTATTGAGTGCAACTTGTGAAAGTGGATATTTTACATATGCTTTTCTTGACAATGTATCCGATTATACTGTAAGTGGTGCCCACATTTGTCATATTTTGCGATATAAACGCTTATCTCAGCCTTTTATGGGTATTTAGTGCTACGATAGCATCGGTCCTGAAGGCACTAACACTCATTCATATAGTCCATTAACATGTAGATTACTTCCGACAGGGTAATTTACGTCTGTGTAACGGCAAAGATGTCTTTGATTGTCATGCGGCACGAGAGGCCTCGACGAGCGTTTTCTTAGTCATTCAGATATTTGTTTGTTTCTTCAGCTGCTGGCGTAATATGGGGTGGTAGCCGAGACACGCGGAAGAGGTATCTAATGATGTTGTTTGTTTCGCTCTCGGTAGATATAAACACCTGCGATAAAGTCTGTCTCCTTAAAAGGAAGGGAAGGTGGTCGCTGTGTCTTACGCGGGTCTATCTGTTAATTAGGATAAAATGGGCACATCATAGTGGCGTAGAGTATTTCTATAATTTTTCTGTTGCAGTTCAGTATACAATTTCATGGCCATTTATCTGATTTTGCATTGATTTATGGTTGATCTAGGTGACCTTACAACCTATTCAGTAAAATTTTATATTACTGTAGAAGAATTCCATTGGTTGCCTGATTTTGTATATTTTTGAGAACACACAATGTACATCTCATAAGTGAATGATAGAAGTATAATTAACTGCTCAGTTAAGAATCGTATTCTATCAAATACCCCTGAATTATTTGCCAATTAATTTTATTCCTTTTTACCTTATCAGGTTGCATTTATCGTGGTTTTACTTTTCTTTCTTTGAAATTGCGCATAGGAATTTTCTTGCTCGTTCACTGTCAGTAACAGGCATCAGTGATTCTGGCACACGTAACATCTAAGGGTTTGAAATTTATTACATGAACACGGTCCTACATGTTTTTTATTTTTATGTATTTATTTAATTTTTTTTTTTTAGATAATAGGGGAGCTTTATATGAAGACATAATTTTCTATGAATTACCAATTTTATTGAATTCTACAAAATATGTGATATGCGCAAGTAGTGACTGTCCTTTTTCTGGAGAAGACAAAACCGTAGAGTAGGAATAACAAAAATGACTCGGCCTTCCAGCTAATTGCCTTTAAATTCTTTATTATCTGGAAGTACTTCGTCTTCTTTATCTCTTTACCCTTTTTTATATAAGAATTATTTTTCAAGTTAATGTAGTAGGCCTAAATAACCGGAAAAAAGTCATATGGTGTACAGAATAACGGATGCGTATAATCACTGATCGTTAACGGAAGAGTAATAAGCAAATCCATCACGTTTCTTCTTAATTAGTGTAAACTATTGCCTACTTAATAAAGTATCTATAGGGACTATTTGCTGTATCTATTGCCTTAAGAGTAACTGATTGATCTTGCTTTTGGGTTTTGAACGTGTAATTTTACCTCAATTTAAAATCATTAAGAAAATTTCCCCTGAAATGTGGTTATTTGTAACGACATTCTAATACACCAAGTCATGTTAGAAGAAAGGACCAGAAAGATCCAGAAGATTAAAGCGTCACTTCAGAGAAAATAATATGAAGAAACTAACGACTTCTAGGGCTGTTAAGTGCCTTTGGTAGGTGTAGATACCTTAAAATCTATCCAGTATATGAAGATTATTTTCGCATGCCTGGTTTCTTGCTCAATCTCTGTTATTATAACATGGTATCCCTCATCAAATATTATTGAAAAATCCTTAATTAAAAAATAATTTGTATCAAGTTTTCACGGAAACACCCTGATTATACCGCATGGTTTGTAACAATTATAATTGATAGAAATATGCACTGCATGAAAAAAAATTTTGGACATATATATTATTTGTAATTGGGCTGATCAATATTTCTGGTTTTCACTAACTTCCAAATACGCCTCATGTGTGAGAGGCCAAAGTTGTCTCTTTAAGATTTCTTTAACTGTAATTTTAAGGTGCAGGGAAGGCTACCGTGGTTGTGGCACCGACTTTCGCTAAAATTCACTAGGCTTTTTACTTCCTTGATGGTAATTTTTAATCTGGTTCTCAAGAC
>NC_090730.1:95013734-95016234 GCF_036898095.1 Palaemon carinicauda
TATACTTATTGTACATGAATATGGGATATCAGTATTCATCGCCAATATTTTGAAAGACATTTATGGTAAGAATTAAAATTCCACGAGTGTATTGAAAGCCTTTCATGTAATTCTATTTACGATTTGCCACAACAAAATTTTGAATAACACGCTGATGGCAAAAATGATTGTTTACTCCGAGTGGGTTTGTTGATTGCTGCAGTTTTTGAAGCGCTAATAACTAGAAATAAAAGGCTGATTTGTAATAATCTCAAATTTTCTAATAATATGATTTTTAATATGATATTTTATATGTATTAGAGGTCTTGTAAACTTGTTCTTGATATATGCTTGATAACTTTAATATTTGTTCGCTTCTCTGTTTTTTAATCTCTTCAACGAACATTACGGCGCGTATTTTGATTGAAATTTTAGCAGGATTTATTGGTTGCTTTGCCTCTCTTCCAGACCAATGTCCTTTACGGTAAAATCTCTTGTCCGCACTCCGAGACAAGATCTATAATGATGAGTAGTTGACATGAGGTAACCCAACCCCCTTTCAGGTGGATTCATCTCCCTCGACAGCCAAGATAAATCAAGACTATGCAAGAACTAAAGCAATGTAGTCTCCGCCGGGAGAGGTTTGGAAACAGATTGTGGTTCCGTAATATGCCCAAAATTCGACATTTCTTGCTGGGGGATGCCTCTTAGCCTTTGATTAGAAAAAACATCCGTTACTTGATTTAGCAAATATTTGTTTATCTATATTTACTGTAGCTCTAGGCTAATATAAACCATTCAATAAAGAATTTTCTTTGTAGATCTATATTCTTATCGGATTCTCTTTTATATCTTTGCTATCACCATGTTTTAAACATAGATCGCTTTTTATCGTCTTTTTTTTTTTTTTTTTTTTTATTTACCTACTGATTCCATTAATCAACTTGCTTATTAGTCTTGTTATTTGTCTTGAATATCTGGGGTTATTCATTCAATTGTCTCTAGACTTTATCTATAATTCTATTAGGGAATCAATAGCGTGCTCACTTTTTACTTGTCATATTTTATTTACATAAATATAAAAAACAGTGTGCTTAACTATAGGTCAAGTATAGCACATTACTAAATGTCAGTGGAACCAAGATTGCCCATTTAAGTTACGATAAACTTATGTAGTGGCAAAAAGATCAAAGAAGTGTTGGAGCTGAATAAGGTCTGAGTCTTATTATATGAAAGTAAAGTCTTAGGACAATTGTTTACTATAATATAAACATTGGATTTTTTTTGTTTTGTAATCTGGTTATAAGTGACATTTGCCGCTGGATTTGCGAGTGAAGAAGAGATTTTGATCTATAGATGGTCGTACTCTCAGGCGTATCGAAGTTTCAAAAGAAAAATCTATCATTATGTCATTGGCATAATAAGGACTAATATAGAGGATTTTACTGACACAAGTCCAGCTAAATTCAAGTACAGAATATCTTTCCCTCTGGGAAACTGTGGAGTCTTATTTTAGGATAATGGAATGTCATAGAATTTTTAAGAATCCGGAAGCTCAATATGGTTAAATTCATGCTATTTACTGATGACCAGAACAGTTGGCTCATCAGTGGAGCACACATTACCTACAATATGCAGGGGAAGATTAAAGTGTAATGTACGCAAGAATATTGAAAAAAACATTACTAAAGTCAGTTGTCGGGCAGTGTAGGATACATATGTATCTTCTCCGTACAGTAAAAAAGATGATACTATCCTTTAATACATAACTGTTGAAACAGCAGTGAATCATACATTCTTGGAAACACAATCATCGTAATTTTTTATTTGTGATGAAGAGTATATTGTTGCGGGTGTTTTTATTGGCAATATATTTATATACTAAATCATAAAAATGTATAGTGGAATAATTTCTATTGCTAATTTACACTCTTCTTTTGGGCGCATTGTTATTTCGACATAATTTTTTTTAAAGTACCATTATTCAGAATGAAAATACCACCAAAATAGATATCTTTAACTGATGATAAATTTCGTATTTTACTCTACATGGAAAGATGGGAATAAATAGTTCAAACAATGTATTACAGACTTGCAGAGTGCCAAGTAAATTGTTATATGTCATGGTTTTTCTTTAATATTTATTTTCAGCAAAGATTATGCTAATTTCAACTCCTCAATTTGACGTAGGTTTGGTAGTTTTGCCTTTCTTAGCAAATTATGATAATTTACAACGATTCAATTGCATAATAAAACCAAGACCAATATTCCAAGAATGAACATGAACTTTACACATGTCAGTCAAAGACACCCAGTCAGTGAGAGTTTAATACACTGTTGTACTGCACACACAAACTCTCCTGGATGAACACTGCATTATATAGAAATGTTTGAGTCAGCTTTATGCACACACACATATTATATATATATATATATATATATATATATATATATATATATATATATATATATATATATATATATATATATATATATATATATATATGTATATATATACATA
>NC_090730.1:95021234-95026234 GCF_036898095.1 Palaemon carinicauda
TACACATTTGACCCCCGTGAACCAGTCTGGTACATGTTTCTCATAATAAATTTGGCCTAGTTGATTTTTGCCCTTAAGTGCAGCCCGTAGGCATAGTCTTTATCAGTAGATGGCAGCTATATTTTCTCTGCATAGAGAGAACTTTGTGATGAGGGAGTTACTATAATCGAACGGACGTGCATTGTGCCTTCTGTATAGAAGTAAATGTTAGTAGAAAATTTATGAAATAAACTAGGGAGCAGCTTAATCAGTATACCCGCATAAAAAGGAAGCTCTGCCAAGCGGTCAGATAACCGGGCAAAAAGGCTGTCCGGCGGACAGAATCAGCGCCCTCCTCCTCCAATAGCTCTTCCCCAGGAGAGATGCTGGTTATGTCGGACCTACCAGAGGAAAGGAAGAGAAATAGAAAGAATACAGTACAATATCTCGCATTTCAAGGTATTGTTACTCTGCCCCCTTATACTGACCAGTTGGTGCTTCTGTCCTACTCCTTCCACACCACCCATCCTTCCCCGCCTTATCCTCTCTTTCTTCCCCTTTTCTCTTACCTTTCTGTGCCCTTCCTCCTTTTCTTTTGCACCCTAGTCGTTGTGTTGGCCACTTCTGAGATCCGGCTGTTGTACGCTTTTATCTTCCGTTGTCCCTTTGCTTATCTGATTTTCTTTACTATTTATCACTTTTTCCGTGTCATAACTTCCCATTCAAAGAATGAGTTTTGCATTTTCAAAGAGCTAAATAACAATGAATGCTGAGAACAATTTTGATAAGGCTACTTTAATCCTTCATACAGAACATAAACGCTTTGCTTTTTAGTATGTCGCAGCCCTGCTTTTCCAGGCTGGAATACCCCTTCATTTACAAGAAAGGTTTCATTTCTTCTAAATGAGAAGGAAGCTCTTCGGTTTATGGTTTCGAATGCGTTATCCTTTCCCATTTTACCAAGGCTATGGAGTAGGCATTGTACTGGATATACTCGCAAAGTTTATAACAGATCTAGAAATATTCGCAGATTCATACTATCTAGTTTCAAATTGCTGAGTTACAGATCAAGGCGGTTGCCAGATTTATTGTATGTCAATTTTGTCCAGTGTTAAAATTCTCATTAAGATCTGAGATCTAAATTTTCACAAATATTCTTCACTTTCATCTCTCTCTCTCTCTCTCTCTCTCTCTCTCTCTCTCTCTCTCTCTCTCTCTCTCTCTCTCTCTCTCAAAGGACTTTTAAAGTTTCAATATAAGCTCTGTTCCTTTTCCGCACATACTCTATACCCTTGAACCCCTTCTCAATGGTTGCCAGTTTCACCGAGTTTTCTTTCCTGTCCCTGTTTTCACTTGTATTCCTTTCGCTATACCTTTGTCCACACGTTGACAAAGGAATACTATTACAGTACCTCCACTTCAACAATCCATATATGAACTGTTTCCAAACAACTGCACTGGTCAGCTATATGGAAAAGGTTCGAGTCGGTTGTAAATAGGTTTTGGATACATGTTAGTTTAAAATGTTCCTTAGATTTGGATACACTTCCTAAGTAGTGGATAACATAGACTCTGTGTAGAAAGTAGATTTTTAAGTTAGAGTTCGATTACATAGTCCTGGTACTATCCAGGGTATGCTTCAGGATAAATAAAAATTCTCGAACTTCATTATTCAATATTAAAGGTAGGGCCCACATAATTATCTTTAAAGACGAAAAGAATCATTTTCGGTTTCAGCGAGAGCCAGAAAGATCATCATTGTAATAAATTGGAAGTTCACCTTTATTACGTCACTATTTATGTACTGCAAGTGATATAGTGTCACTTGACAACAGAAAATCACTGAGAATAGATCTGCTGCACCATAGTGCTAATTTGATTATTCCTTTTCTAATACAGCTATCATATAATATTTGCAGTAAATTTTTATGTCTTCGTACCTTTGAAAGCTAAAAATAGAATATGATAATTTCTTGGGAAGAAATGGACTCTGATTAGATCCAGTGTTACTTATTAAGGATATATACTGTAGCCATAAGACGCAGATCCATAATATCTCATCTTTTTATAAAGCTATATTTGAACCCTTTTAATCTTTTCCTTCAGGCAGATTTAAACACTTTCAATCTTAACCTTCCGGCAGATTTAAATACTTTCAATAATTTTTATCAAGCAGATTAAAACAATCAATCCTTTTTGCTAGATATATAAATACCCTTTCAAACTCTTGCTACAATATTAAATACTCGACGTTATCAAACTATAAGTCACATCATTAATATACAACTTAATTTTTTTTGGTGAATCTAATACATCAGCACTTTTTCGATTAAACCATTCTTAGCTCTCTCTCTATTCATTCTTGAAATAGCTTACCTTCATACACACACCCATCATCATCAGCCATTGCTGGTCCATGACAGGACAAAGACCTCAGACATGTCCTTCCACAGCGTATGTTTATGTCCTTTCTATACCAGTCTAAACCCGCACTCTTCTTACACCATCAATTTACCGTGTTCTCTTCCTTCCCCTTCTTCGTTTGCAATCTCTAGGGACCCATTATGTTATTCTTCTTGTTTATATATTATCTTTCATTCTCATTATTCGTCCTTCCAATGTCTATTTCTCTGTTGTCAGAATAGCCTCTACTTTAGTTTGCTCTCGTATCCATGTTCCGCTTTTTCTGTTTCATATTGTTATTTCTTTCATTATTCTTTCCATAGCTCTTTGGGTTGTAGCTAGTTTGTGTTTTAAGGCTTTATTTAGTCTCCAGTCTTCTAATGAATAAGTTAATACTGGTAGGACCATCTGATTAAATACTTTTTCTTTTCAGTGAAACTGGAATTCTTACCAAAAATTCTTCATCCCATGTTTATCCTTCGTTTAATTTCGTCTACAAGAAGATTTATTAATCGACTGATTGATTGATTACGACTTATATGTCCGTATGCCGGATAACTCGTAATCAATCAATCAATCAATCATTCATCATGTACTGGGGAAACACTTACTGTCTGTCCCAATTAGGTATGTTCACCAGCAATCTCTAAGGTTCGGCTATAACACTTATTTTCTTTCTCTCTCCATTTTCATTGAACATTCTCTTAGTGATGGAGTACCTGCAAGTACGATATGTTTTCCCATGGCGGGTAGGCGCCAAGTGAGTGTGCCGGTTGCAGGGAGCAACTGTGATTAGTCTGTACCTCAGGATGCAATAAACCACATGCCTCCACCACCGTGTTTCTCTTGTCTCATCTTGACATCCAATATGGCGCAGTGATTCTCAAGGACCTCCGTGACCCTCACCATGCTCTTCCAGCGCCGCTCAGCGCAGTCCACTCCAAGGGCCACACGCCCCGTCGTCCCCCGTGAGCTCGTCCCTGCCCTGCAAGAAGCCAGGCAGGCCATGGCGGGACAGCAACAAAGGATCAACGTCCTCTGTGACTGGCTTACGACACATGCTACCCCTGCACCTCGTGTCCCTGCGTCTGCAGCCCCGTAGAAGTGTTAAATTGAGTTGAAGCCGGCCTCATTCAGGCCCTGGAGGAGGTCGATGGAATGCCGGATTGAATTATGCAGACTACCGCCCCACGAGGTCGTCCACCACATCAGGCTATACTACACGCCCCCTCTGCAATGAGCGCTGGACGCCAGATTCACCTCACAGGAATGGAGTAACCTCACCGCTACGGAAGCCATGGATTTTATTCGTGATATTGTGTTACTCTCTACAAACCGTGCTGTGTTATGGTCGGAGTTTTTCAATGCGATACAAGGCCCAGGAGTATGTGTTAGTAATTATTCTTTAAAGTGTTCTCAAAAAGCCACCGATTGCAATTTCCAGTGCCCTCAATGTCAGTGTAATCTAGCCGAATATATGTTATTACCTAAGTTAATGGTGGGCCTAAGTGATGAGGCTATGCGTTGCCATGTGTACCAATGTAGCAACGACATCAGTAGTGTTAGTGCCCTTAGGGCCAGGTGCTGTGCTTATGAGGCGGGCCGCGTCAACGCCGCTGCGTGCCAATGCAATTGGAGAGAAATTGCTTGCGCGGCTGGCAGCGAGACACCCAAGGCAGATCATCCGAATGCAACCGTCGCTGGCACAGGTATGGGTCCCCCACCCCCTCCCTACGGGAACTGCAGCGGCCGCCACAACTCTGGCAAAGCCTCATGCCCCGCTAAGTTCGCCGTATGCAACGGGTGCCACAAGAAGGGCCACTACTACAAATGCTGCAGAAAATCACAGGCAAAATAAAAAGGATCCCCGACAGACGTGTCTAGTGCTGTGTCTAGTGCTGTGCTTATTGCGGGCGCCAACCTCGCCCGCCACCCAGTAGTGGAGGTGATAGTTGTCCACACTAACACAGGAGTACGAGTGCCTGTCACCGCCGTGGCGGACACCGGGGCACAGTTATGTGTGTCGGGCCCCTCCTTGCTATCACACCTCCAAGTCTGCCCAGCAGCCCGTACACCCCGTTCCAGCTTGCGGGATTTGGCAAACCTCCCCCTGAAGTGCCTTGGATCTGCCGTGTGCCACGTCATGTTGCAAGGCCGCACCACGGAGCAGGACGTGTACTTCTTGCAGTCGGAAAAGCACCTCTTCCTATTGCTGGACGCCTGCAGGGACTTAACGCTGGTACCCAAGGAGTTCCCCCACCACTCCCCCGCTGTGGCACACGTGAGCCTGTTCAATGGCACGGCCAGGTACCACCCCGACCAGGCGAGGTGCCCTTGCCACCCCAGGAGGAACATGCGGCCAGGTTGGAAGCCTGGCTCCTGCAACATTTTGCCACGACGACATTCAACACAGCCAGGAAGCCACTGCCAGTGATGCATGGGGAACCGCACCACATCCTCTTGCTCCCAGGAGCCACGCCTTACGCATGCCACACACCAGCATCGGTGCCAAAACACTGGGAAGAGGAAGTGAAGGCCCAGCTTGATGAGGATGTCGCCCGTGGCGTCATAGAACCGGTACCCCCCCAGGCAACTAACCGAATGGTGCGCCCGTATGG
>NC_090730.1:95028734-95038734 GCF_036898095.1 Palaemon carinicauda
ATTAACTTCTCAAATTACAAATTATTTTGTTTGCTTTAACATTAAAACTGTTACATTTTAACGCAATAATACACGAATTCTGAGACCGTTATATAACTCCCAGACAGCAATATATAAAACACTGAAAATCCAAAGGTCTCTTAAGCACACTCAAAAAACAAACTTGGTAATTATTCTTAATTAACACTTATCAAAACTCTCACTGTGGTTCTTAACAGGAATCTAGCGGACACTGATCTCAAATAGTGATGATTGGAATAATATACTCGTTACAAAAATGAATATATTCCATATAAATTACAACACTTCGAAAAGAACTCACATAACAAAAATGTCACTGGAAAAAATAATTCCGAATAAAACTTAGAATAAGAAAAAAATGTTACGATCTGAAATTATATAACTTTACTTGAAGTATCATATATGGATAAACCTTAAACCTTAGGAAAGAAATAATGCAATGACTTAATGAATAATAGTTAACCAAATCACTTTACATAACCTATTCTGCCTACACGGCCGTTTACAAAAAACGTTATACAATGCCAACACTCACCCTAATGTAATAAATTAAAAATTACCTTTTAGTCTTGCGTGACATACGATTGGCTTTGGGGCACAGAGCCACTTAGGAGTGGACACACTAATTCAAGAACACTTCTGATAGTCTGATAATGCACTGGGTTTCGTGTGTGCGTGTGTGTGTGTGAGAGAGAGAGAGAGAGAGAGAGAGAGAGAGAGAGAGAGAGAGAGAGAGAGAGAGAGATCGGGGAAGAAGGCTGCAGTTTTAACTCAATCTCTATGTCTGCCTGTCTCTGTATCTAACCCATCCTTCGGTCATCTATATATGAAATTTCGGCTAATTCCAGAAGCTTCCAACTTTTTTGGGAAACGTAGGTGGCTGTGCCATACGTTAAAGTTGCCAAATATTACTCTCTCAATCGCTTTCTGCATGCTACGCCAGACGTCTCTCTCAGGCAGCTAGCTATGCCCACCCATTGTCCCCAAAATAAAATAAAAGATAACCTCCTCTCACCGGCTATTCTCGAAAATTCGAAAACACGTGGTAAAGAACATTCCAAAGCACATGTTCAGAAATTCTCTCTCAAACATGACGCAATACATCATAAATTATAAAAGAACATTACCTAAGCCCTTTTTTCTATCACGCATGAATCCTACAACATTTTCAAATAGACTACGTAAGACTTCATATTAAACATACGTGAAATAAAAAGTTAATTAAAAAAAAAAAAGAAATATGTAAATTAATTATTTCGACTTGAATAAAGAATATAGTGAAATTCACGACGAAAGTCTCAAGTAGTTTACATAAACTAGTTATATCTACATGAGAGGAGCTCATTTTACGGACTGGGTTTCCTCTCTTCAATACACAAATGAAAACAATATATGAAATATAAATAAAATCATCAATATACTACGATATCTACTCTGCACTAGACCAGCTTCGTAAGATAGCTCTCCCCCAAAAAAGATCATTTGTATCAGGTCCAAATCCATCGATCCAGCCCGAAATAAATAATCTGCAACCACGTTATCTTTACATGTTCGTTATCTTTTTCTGATATATTCTTTACATAAATACAATATGGTTGCAAACATAATGACCACCTAGTTAACCTTTGATTATTATTTTTCATATTATTCACAAAAGTTAAAGGATTGTGATCGTAATATACTATAATCTCTTCATTTTGTGCTCGACTAACATAAATTGAAAATATTTTCATTGCTATGATCAGCACCAGCAGTTCCATTTCAACTGTGTGGTTGACTCATTGCTTCTTCTTTAGCTTCTTTGACACAATGCACACATGATGAAAAATTCCTTCCTTATCTTCTTGTAATCAGATAGCTCCAATCCCGTTATCCGACGCATCTACTTGGATAAGGAATTTCTCGGTAAAATCTGGTGCTTGAAGTATCGGTTTCGAAGTTTATATATTCTTCCTCAGATTTTTCCTTTTTCTTGATATCTCGATAACATAGGACCTATGTTATCGAGATATCAGGAAAAAGGAAAAATCTGAGGAAGAACATATAAACTGCCTTTCTCTAAAATCCAGAATGGTTCTGAGAACTTGCTGGCGAGAGAGAATCTTCTTTCCAATGCGTAGACCAACACATGCCATCCTACCGTATCCTGTATGTTTGTACTTTTCATGCCAAACCTTTTCTTCGCTCGTCCTTGCCACGTTTTCACGTCTTCTATGGAAAATTTCCTTAACTCGCCGTTTCCTTTCTTCAAATCCTTATCCCTAACATTTCCTTCCGTTTCCTCTTGATCCTTCCTTTTTCCTGCCAACATTTACTCTAGTCCTTTGCTGAAGGGTCCTGCAACCTGTCTGTTTGTATTCTTCCTACCAAACCTTTCCTTTGTTCATCATTGACTTGTCGTCTTCATGACTTCTGTGGAAAATTTCCTTATCTCGCCCATCCTTTTCCCCAAATTCTTGACATATTCACTGACCGTTTTCTCTCTTCCTTTCCATTCTCCTGTGACCACTATCCTTGGTCCTTTCCTGTAGGGTTCTCCTCGTATTCTCATCGGGCGTAAGGGAGCTTCTTCGATGCTCTCGTTGGGCTTTTCAGCTGTGTGACATACGGGACATGTATGGCAAAACTAGCTCACGTCCTTATGCATGCTAGGGCAGAAAAAGTGTTCATTATCTTCTCCATCGTCTTCCTTATCCCCATATATCCTATCTTGTGCACTACCGCGATAACCTGTCTTCTCAACAGTGTGTGAATTAATTTCTGCTGATATATCCCCCCTTTGGCATTTCCATGGATATTGGCTGGTTTATGCTTCCTCATAAGGGACCCATCCTTAAGATAATAACAGGTTGGAGACTGCTGTGCCTTGGTCTCGTCCACTACACGGTACAATAGCTCAGTTAACGTTGCATCCTTCCGTTGCAATCTTATCAGCCTTTTCCTACTCACTTGTCCTACTTCTATCGGTGAATTTTTTTATTTCTTCCAAATCCGTTTCTTCTTTGTCTACGTGTCTGGTCGTCTGTTGCTCCTTTTCGCTAGAACTTTCTCTTGATTTCTCTTCTTGCATACCATCGAGGGAATCCTGTTCTTCGGAAAACAAATCATGTAAATTCATTGCTCCTTGAATTTTTTTTTCTTCTTTGTCCTCTTGTCCGCTCGTCTGTCATTCTTCTTCCTTGGAAAACGAATCCTCTAAGTTCATTGTTCCTTCGACTCCTTTTTCTTCTTCCTCCACTTCTCCGCTCGTCTGTCGTTCCTCTTCGCTATGGCTTAATCTTGAGTTCTCTTCTCGTGTATCATCAATGGAATCCTTTTCTTTGGAAAACAAATCCTGCAAATTCATTTCATCCAGGTCCATTGTTTCTTTGTCCTCTTGTCCACTCGCACGTCGTTCCTCTTCGCTCGGGCTCACTCGAGACTTCTCCTCTTGCGTACTATCAAGAGAATCCTCTTCTTTGAAGAACAAATCTTCTAAGCTCATCACTCCTACGATTTCTTCTTCTTCTTCGACAACCACTTGCTTCTTTATACTCCTAGTCATCACACCACTAAGAACCAGAGACAGGTAGTCTTTCTACTTGCCAGTCGTAGGGCTATACTTCAAAGGTTTCTCCGTTACAATAGGACAAGGCACGAATGGCACTCCACGAACCTCATTACCCAGCAGGATGTCTACTCCTTCGACAGCCATTGAATCCTTAACAGCAAAGTCAAAATAACCTGTCACCAACTCGTATGATAGTCTTAAATGGCAGAAAGGGGTTACCTCCTCACCTCCTATTCCCTTCAAAATAATTGAGTCCCCTGTGAGAGATTGTTCCCCCAATGTGAATGCTCCCCACACCACCACACTGTGGTTACAACCTGTGTTGCGCTGAATCCTGACCGGGGTTCGCTCACTCCCGTCTATTGCTGCCAACATACCTTAATAAATATATGGATTATAGGCATCCTTGCTGTTTGGTTTCGTCCTGTTCATCGTGTAAACGGTGGCTGGTTCATTTTCCTTTCCGTTGTGACGGCGCCGAGTAAGGGTGTGAACTCAAAGGCAGATTGGAAACGACTGAGTTATATCATTGTGGAACACTCTCCTTATATATAAAACCTCAAGGCAACAGGACATAACAAGTTCACAAGACAGACTATATTACAGAGGAAAAACCAGACAGGAATTTTCATGTTCGTTTTAGTGCGAGGGAGGAGCGAAGATACAAGCATAATATATACAAAAGGAATTATGTACAATTGTGTGAAACACGGTTGGTACATGGCTCCCCCCTAAAAATGACATACTGTACATGTTAAATAGGGCGCCCTGATCTAGAGAGGCGAACTGTAGGCGGGTCATCTGGCAGAAGATAAGCAGGTTTTAGACGATCAATGGAGACCCAGTCTTCTTTGCCCCGAATGTTTAGGAGGAATGCTTTCGGACTGCGTCGGATCACAAGGAAAGGGCACGTGTAAGGGGGCGTTAGTGGTGGCTTGCTGGTGTCGTTGCGCAGGAAGACTTGCGTTGCAAAGTGCAAGTCCGTTGGTATGTGATGCTTCGCTGGGGGCTTGTAAGTCTGGCGGCACGGAGTAAATTTTCCCACGACGTGACGTATGCGCTGGAGATCGTCGGAGGAGGTTGTAGAAGGAAAAAACTCGGCAGGGACGACCAACGGGTCGCCATACACCATTTCGGCTGCCGAGACGTCGAGGGCGTCTTTAGGAGTGGTCCTTAGTCCAAGGAGGACCAAGGGAAGCTGAGTAAACCAGTTGCAATCCTTGCAGCGGGACATCAAAGCTGCTTTGAGGGTGCGATGAAAACGTTCAACCATTCCATTGGCAGCGGAGTTGTAGGCCGTTGTCTGATGTAGGGTGATGCCCAGGAGATTCGCTAATGACGTTCATAATTGAGAGGTGAAAGTGGTTCCCCTCTCAGAAGTAATATGCTCAGGGATACCGAATCTTGAAATCCATCCAGAGAGTAAGGCAGATGTACATGAGGTGGATGTTGCAGTTTCCATGGGAATGGCTTCAGGCCAACGAGTGGAGCAGTCGATAA
Organism: Palaemon carinicauda; assembly: GCF_036898095.1. Lineage (NCBI taxonomy): Eukaryota > Metazoa > Arthropoda > Malacostraca > Decapoda > Palaemonidae > Palaemon > Palaemon carinicauda. Next base: position 95,033,806 of record NC_090730.1, read on the forward strand.
CGGTAAACAGGTAACGATGTCCTTGTGATGTGGGTAGGGGGCCTACAACGTCAACGTGAATGTGTGCGAAACGACGCTGAGGTTGAGGAAAGGTGCCCACTCCTGAATCCGTGTGTCAATGTACTTTGGAAGTTTGGCAAGAAGTACAGGCACGGACCCAATCCTTAGCATCCTTAGAAATGCCGTGCCAAATGAACTTTGCCTTCAGCAGCTGTGCAGTAGAACGGCACGAGGGATGTGAAAGGCCGTGTATGAAATCAAACACCTGTCGGCGCATGGGAGCAGGAATCCAAGGTTGCGGTCTACCAGTACTGACGTCACAGAGGAGGGTGGTGTTGTAGTCTTCGAGGGGAAAATCCTCCCAACGGAGGGACGTGCAGGATGTCCTACAAGCTTGATACTCTGGATCCTGTCGTTGGGCTTCAGCCAGGGCGTTGTAATCCAATCCCAGTTGAACGGCAGCCAACGTGTTTCTTGACAGGGCATCGGCAACGGGATTCATTTTCCCAGGGACGTATTGGAGGGTGCAATTTTATTCAGCCACGGCGGAGAGATGTCGGCGTTGATGGGCGGGTCAGGCGTCAGACTGTCGAGTGAAGGCGTGCAGCAGAGGCATGTGGTCTGTGCGAATGACGAAGGGCGTAACTTCTAAGAAATGGCGAAAGTGACGGACAGCCAAGTGCACCGCCAGCAATTCTCGATTGAAGGTAGAATAACCCGATTCTGCCTTGGACAGTTTTCTGCTGAAGAAGGCCAATGGGCGGGGCGAGCCTTTGACCACCTGCTCGAGTACTGCACCAATAGCGACGTCGCTGGCATCGGTGGAGAGAAGGAGAGGGGCGTGTGGGATAGGAAAAGTGAGAGCCGCAGCAGTTGATAGGGCCTTCTTTGCATTGCAGAAGGCTGCTTCTTGAAGAGGACCCCACTTCAAGTCCTTTGGCTTGTCCTTGAGGGAGGCGTAGAGGGGAGCAAGAGTGGCGGCAATGGCTGGCAGAAAACGGTGATAATAGTTGATCATGCCCAAGAATTCCTGCAGAGCTTTGATGGTCGAGGGCGTGGGGAAATTCTGAATGGCTGCTACCTTCTCAGGGAGGGGATGGACTCCTTCAGGAGTGATACGGTGCCCTAAGAACGACACTTCGTTGGCGCCAAAGGTACACTTGTCGTACCGGACTACAAGGCCGTTTTGGTGCAGGCGGTCGAGCATGATGCGCAGGTGACGGAGGTGTTCCTCTTTTGAGGAAGAGATCACAAGTATGTCGTCCACATAACATACACAGAAAGGGAGGTCCCCTAAGATGCCATCCATGAGACGTTGAAACGTTGCCCCAGCATTACGAAGGCCAAAACAAGAGTAATTGAAGGTGTATGTGCCAAACGGAGTGGTGATGGCGGTCTTGGGGATGTCTTCTGGGTTCATAGGCACCTGATAATACCCCTTCAGGAGGTCGAGCGTAGAGAAAACCTTCGCTTTGTGCAGGTAGGAGGTTACATCGGCAATGTTTGGGAGGGGGTAGTGATCCGGTTCTGTTTGCATGTTCAGGCGCCTGTAATCCCCGCACGGACGGAGGGAGCCGTCTTTCTTCAGAACGATGTGTAAGGGTGACGACCATGGGGTGGAGGCCTTTTGGCAAAGGCCCATTTTCTCAATTTCGGCGAACGTCTGTTTGGCAGCTGCCAATCGTTCCGGTGCCAGACGTCTGAATTTTGCGAAGACTGGGGGTCCCGTCGTCTTGATATGGTGATAAATACCGTGCTTGGCAGGAACCGTGGGCGTTTGACGAAGTTCTGGACGGAAAACTTCCGGGTACGACGTGAGGAGGTGGGCGTAGGCATCCGTGGGTGCGCTGATGTGGACACCTCTTCAACCCGCCCCGGGTTGAAGAGGTGTCGACAAGTACGAGTCTGCGTTGACCAATCGTCGGTGCGCGACATCGACCAGAAGGTGGAAATGAGAGAGGAAATCCGCACCGAGGATTAGCATTGTGACGTCAGCAACGAGAAACTTCCAATTGAATTTACCATTTCCGAACGATAATGTGAGGCTCTCGTAACCGTAGGTGGGTATCGCAGATCCGTTGGCAGCTACCAAGCGGACGTCGGCAGATGTAGACAGACTACGTTGTGCCTTGAAGAGTTTCCTTGGCAAAAGAGAACGACAAGCACCCGTGTCTACCAAAAATCGCACGCCCGTTCCTTCATCCTGTAAAAAGAAAAGATTAGAAACATGGGAGGCCACCGCCACAAGCGATGGCCTACTTACACGTTTTTTGGCCACTGATAATCTTTGGCACATTTCTTCGCGGTTGCCCTGAATCTGAAGTGGTAGTAGCAAAACTGCGGCGGATGGGAGGTAGTAAGTGGCTGTAGAAGTCGTTCGTTGGGGCGCGAGCGATTGGTGGGGGGGTGGGCGGCTTCGTCGCCGCTTCGGCACGTCACGGGGTAGGCGTGTATGTCCTACGGCATTCATGTCAGCTTCGGTTGACGTTGAATAGGCATCCTCGTCGTCAGGGGTGGAGGCGTTGATGGAGGTCTTGAAGTGGCTGTCCATAAGGGCGTCGGCTTTGGTCATCAAGTCCTTTATGGGTAAACTATCGACATCGGGTATGGCAGCGCGCACAGATTCAAGTAAACAGCGTATCCAAAGGGCACAGAGTAGGTTCACCTCACAAGGAGAGCCGTCTGCGGCAGGTTGAAGGCGAGCGATACTGGTCATTTCCCTAAGGGCAAGCGAAGCCCTTTGGTCCCCCAACGGTTGTTGCGAGAGCTGAAAAAGCTTTGCTATACGGGCGGCTGGCGACGGCGAGTACTGCTGCAGAAGGTATGATTTGAGGGCGTCATACGCTATTGGGGTGTCTCCTTGTTCACAAAGCCAGTCGGATATTTCTGGGAAGGTGTCTTCGGGTATCGCTGCGAGAACATAATCCGCTTTGGTGGTTGAGCGAGTCACGCCCCTGATACGAAAGTGGACTTCGGCGCGTTGAAACCAAGCGAACGCTTCTCCGCTGGCGAACGGTGAAAGTTGCAATGGGGCGGCCGCAGTGCCAACTGCCGGAGTAGAGTCAGCCTCCATCATAGTACCAACGATGGAGGGGCGAGGGAGGGGGGGGGGTGGAAGGCAGTGGGAGCGAGTCGACTTCCGGGGTCACCAATGTGACGGCGCCGAGTAAGGGTGTGAACTCAAAGGCAGATTGAAAACGACTGAGTTATATTATTGTGGAACACTCTCCTTATATACAAAACCTCTAGGCAACAGGACATAACAAGTTCACAAGACAGACAATATTACAGAGGAAAAACCAGACAGGAATTTTCATGTTCGTTTTAGTGCGAGGGAGGAGCGAAGATACAAGCATAATATATACAAAAGGAATTATGTACAATTGTGTGAAACACGGTTGGTACACCGTCCTTTCCCTATTGCTTCTTAGTCTTCGCATTCTGTGAAGGCAAACTATCCTTAATCACTTGAGCAACTGCTCTCTTGCCACACTTAAAACAGACAATATCAACCTTCGTCACGTCTTTCGCAATACTTGAAGGAGGACGATTCGACGTTTGTTGCTATGGTACTATGGATTCTGCTTAGGGACAGTACCAGTGCTACTTCCATTGTAACTGTTGAACTTGTCCCTGTAGTTATTTCCAAACTGGTTTCCATGATTTGGCTAATTCTTGACACTTGTTCGGAACAACGATTGAAACTTCGTGCCCTGAGAGGGTTCATGACTGATAATCTTCAATCAGCGGACCGCGTTTATCAAGTTTCTTCACCTCTCTCTCTTTCTCGCAAGTATGTTCGAATGTATTCAAGAATTCCTCGTAGATATTGCTCTAGTATTATCAATTCTTCTAAGTCAGCCATCTCCTTGTTGTTAGCAGCCTCTGTCCATCTCTTAAAACTTCGGCGTACCTTATAAGAGTAATCCAGGAAAGTAATTTTCTTGTCCTTTCTCAAACTTCGGAATCTTTCATTACAATATTCAGGCGTCATCTGATGCACTTGTAGCACGCTCCTCTTCACTTCTTGATACTCCATACTCTGGTCCTGAGATAAGGAAACGTAAGCACTGCGGCCCTTCCCAAAGAGCACACTCTGCAATAACACAGACTATTTATCTTCTGGCCATTTCATCGTCGCTCCGACTGTTTCAAAATGATGAAGAACTCATCTGGGGACTCTTCTGTGAACTTTGGAATTAACCTCTGAGCTTCCGACACATTGAACCCGGGTTCGTACCTAGCAGGAGTTGTCTCTGTCGCTGCCTGGGCTTTCAGTTGGGCACGAGCGTGAAGCAGTTCTAACTCGCGCGTATACCTCCCTTCTTCCTTCTCTTTTTTCTTCTCGCTTTGCTTACATTGACCTTCCATGTCTTGCAATCTCCCGGGCTTCTTCTTCTCGCTTTGCTTCCATTTCTTTTTCTCTTGCTTCTCTTTCTGCTATCATCTTCAACCTAATCAAATTCTCCTCCGCTGCAATACGTCAAATCTCAGCCTCTACCTCCTTATCTGCTTTCATGCCTTCAGTTAGAGGGTCAACCTCTCTTTGCATCCCTAGAAATTCTTCCTCAGCTTCCTCCAACAGTTCACGAGCTCCCAAAATATTCCCTTCTGACAACTTTCCCGAGTTTATCAACGCTTCTAAGGCTAGACACTTGATTTGGGCCTAATTCATCCCACTTGTAGCATGGCTGCCACATGCCATTAAGATCGAGAGCCACTGAGATTTAGTTACATTAGCTTCTGACAATTCCTGAACACTTGGGTTACTTAAAAATTCTTGGATATTAAACTGTGCCATCTTGTAATTTAGCAATGATTAATGCTTCTCCAAAAATAATATACTGACAATACTTAAAATCCTATCAACACTGTACTGATCAGAAACCTTTAATAAAAACATGGCCCTGTTATCACCAATATTTAAAA
>NC_090730.1:95043734-95053734 GCF_036898095.1 Palaemon carinicauda
GGGGTTGCATGGGAATAGGGGTTGGGATAGGAGGGAGCCTAGAAGGCACCTCTTGAAGCATCATCTGAAGGATGGCTTCGAGTGGCTGGAAGTCATTGTTCGCGTTTGCTTTACTTAAACCCTTGCTCGCCCTCGTTATTGTGTTCTCGTGTTTCATGTTCAGGCGGCGTTTTGTGCTCATTTTTTCGGCGGAAAGAGCCAGCCTCAGCTATAACTTAGGGAACAGGAGGAAAAGAGAGAACTTCTTCGGTAACAGGAAAGAACTACAATTTTTTTTCTTTCAGAGTCTCGGGATAATTAAGCTAGTGTAATTAGGGCAGGGAGCATGTACTGATGGTTTCTCGTAAGTAATTATGATGATGAAAACAAAGAAAACAGTCAAATGTATGACATTTGGAAACCCCTTAGAAAACATCTGTTATTTATATCTGAAAATATGTGTGTTGATGTTTTAGAAGTATAAAAAAAATAATGATTTGTTTGATTATACACAAATGTAACGTGCTCAGCCCCATAATTTGCAAAAGGCAAGAGTAATTTTAAATAAATACCTCAAAGTTATTTTCCATGTTCCTGTCAGTTCAGCACAATTAATTTTCATGATATTAAACTGATACATGTAGAGTATAACTTAAATTTTCTAGAATACCTTTAATGGAGAACTTGAGCAGTGCTACGGCATAAACATTTGAGTTAAACAGAACAAAGACCAAACTGTTGAGGAATTCTTCAATGGAAATTTTCCATAGATGATAGGCAGAACATTATGGACAAATCATTTTAAAATGATTTGGTTCGGGCTTATCAAAAGGTATATAAATAGAATTATGGATGAGATGAGATATCTTTTATTTTTTTTACAAAAATGTCCACAAAGGATTTTCAGAAATATATTTTCCAATTTTACTTAAACCATTAGCATCTTCTATGCAAAAATATAAAGTATTAGCTTTTTTTAATTGAACAATAACAACTGAAGAACTAAATCCAAATATAATGACAAAGAGGCTCGGAAGGTAGCGAGCATGATCAACGTGAATTTATCGGTCTGCTTCTTTGGTTCCTTTTTTCTCAGGTTTCCTGGTCGTCACTAGGCAGTACCAGAGATGTTTATGTGTTCCTTTGTTGTAGAACTTTGTTCGCCGTGGCATTAAATCCATCACCTTTCTGAGTCGCATTCATTTTGCAATAGAGCTCTTAATGATGCTATATTGTGTGCCACCAATCCCGCTTTTGTTATGTTCTGCAACATCGCCAAAAAAAAAAAAAATCCTTTAAAAGGTGTTTTAGAATGATTACATTTGAAACCCTGTGCTCGATGCTACACTGAAGTTGAAATCTCTTTCCTTTATGGGGATACAAGTGAATATCATGATGTTCTCCGCAGCACTTTAGGGCCAGTGTGCCAAATTTGGCAGTGCTTAAGAGACATGTTTATATTGTTTTCACATACTTAAGTTATATTCATAATTTAGCAAATGCTTTCATCTCAATTCAGTGATCTCAAGCGTATTCTCACGGTGTCTTGCATTTCTACATTGTTTGTTCATAAATATCTGAAAAGCCCATAAACATTTAAACAGCTTTTTCTGAGTACTGTGCTACAGATCCAAATTATAACTTGAAAACAGCAACGTCTTCCATAGAAACAGCCAGGGCTAAACATTTCTTGCTGGTAACTTAATATTTCTTTTAAATTACAAGTGACCATTTTTTCGTTTCTAGTCCATAAATGAGGAATTTTGTAATATAATTCAAATTGCCAAGGTATAGATTGCATGTTTGCAAATATTCTCATACCTAATTTACGGGAGTAATCTTTAAATGGGTACATTATAATACGGATGGATTCCTAGAACAAACTCTAAATTTTTGAATTTGTTAGAATGTATCGTAGACATAATTAAACTATGCAATGGCAATGCAATTTCCATGGTCAAAGATTTCACAAACTCAAGTTGCTCTTTTATATTATTTATGTTGTTTCCACTATGTAAATGAAAGAGATTCAAACTTTTATAACGCTGATAAAAGAATGTTTGGGACAAGAATCTTATGAAAATATATACTCGACTTATGAATCGTGTGAGATAGGGAGACAGATAAACGAAGTTGTATTTAATAAATGTTTTCATCAACAATAATGATATGCCTTTTGATTTTTCGAGTCATGACCATTTTAATCTTTTCATATGAACTTTTGCCTGACCTGTCTCTAAATTAACCTTATAGATGAAAATTCTATTTTAAAATGCCTAAGAAGACATTCCAGAATAATCACAGCATAATCTGCTACCTATTTTGGAAAAGTACTTCGGGTTTATACCATCAGCATTGTTTCATTAGATATTGTGTGGCTTTAGAAATGGTAATAGTAATAATGATAAGTTTATTATTTGTATCGATAATAAACACTTAATTTTTGGTGGAGAAAATATACATTAATACTTTCGTTGTTCTAGTTAACTATTTGTTTTTTGGGAAGTAACAATGACGAATAAAGTACCAAGATTCATGTAAACTGGGGAAGAACCGGAATCGATTACCTCATTGATTCAACATACTTGTCATTAATTACCAAAATTTTAAGGACATCACATTAACGTTAAACGTCATAATAGCTTTGGTTACAAAATCATTAATCTTGAGAGTTATTTTAAGAAGGTTGGATGCTCTAATACCTTCCTAAAGAACCTCATGAAATGCCCTATTGAATTTCTGAGTTCAATAATCATGAAAATTGATAATAGGTAAGTGATATTGGGTTATAAACTTTGAAGTGTTTCATTTGAAATGTGATTGATACCTTAAATAAAAACTTTCGAATGTGCAAGGAGAAGTCTCTATGAAGTTACAGATCATAGGAAAGGGGTCATTTCTAACGATCACCAAGCACTAAACTTCAGAAATTCTTAAATAAACTGGGATTGTCCTTGAAATATTTTCATCGTTATTATAGTTATTCTAAAATAAGCTTCTCAGAATGAGATTCCATAATAAAGTTATAGCTACATACACTTGTAAGTAGAATTGTAGTTTATTTTGAATCCTAAAGGATTGAAAGATGTTAGTAAGGTAAATTAAAGAAGACTTTGAGTTACACAATAATTCTGAACTATCAATATCTTTTGATTAGTCGAAAAGTCAATTATAATTTTTTTTATTAGCTGAAGATGGTCTGCTATAAATCTGTTATATTGAGAATTATTTCGCAATTGTATAGAGAAGAAACACTCTTATTTTAGTTATTTTCCCCAGATCATTAATTATTGCTAGTATGACGGTCTTGTAGTTTTGTGGAACTGTGGAGTGTTTATATATTTTTCTGGTCTTACAGAGTTCAAGTTTAATAAATTGAAAGTACTACGTGAGTTTTAGATAATATTTTTATAAAGTTATATACATATGATTTAGTCCAGTATTAGGCTAGGGACGATTATATTGGATCTATCTTGCAATCCGGTGTCAAGAATTCAGGTCATACGCTTTATATTAATAGGGAAACCATGAAAAAACTTTTCAATGCGGATGTAAATTCTTTTCAAAAATCATTTCCGCACTTTGATATTGTTCCAAGTCAATCAATGCCGTCAAGAATTACCGTAATATGAGGAAGGGACGGGACACCAATACAGCCCATCGGGACGTTACGTATCATCCAGGAGCTTTGACCATGGTCCTTTTGTTTGCTTACTCATTTAGGGGCGAGTACAAGGGAGAGTCGACTGCGGTTAAACGATGAAAAATCTAAATGCTAAATTTCTTAGACAGAAAAAAAAAATAATAATTTAATAATGACGGTAACAAAGTTTAGTGCGAATGAAATAATCTTCAAAGTCATGTCTTTTTTTTTCTTGGACGTGTTGGGTAGATACTGTTTAGTTTTAAGAAAAAAGTTTATATTAGTTTGGTCTATTGATGAGATTTGTTAAAAAACTGATCTTTTCAATAAAAAAAAATATCATATTCAATTGAATTATCTTTCACTTAAATTATCACTTCTCTTCCATCATAAAGGTATCAGTTTTAATGGTTTAATGCTGGGTATTAATGTATAGGAAACATCCAATGACTTTATGTTCAACTTATCAGAATAATATTATTTTTTCCCTTTAAGACCTTTTACCAATAAAGGCTTAGAGAGTAATGAAGTTGTTAAATTTAGAATGGTTGAAAGTTTGTTTATATTGAGTGAACGATGCTTTAAATATTTTTCCTTTATATGTGCGTCATTTGTGGTTCTCACGCAAGTTTTATTTTTGTTTAGAAATAGAATTATTATTAGTTTTTTTTTTCTTTTTTTGTCCGTGATTCCCTTTTACCAACGCTTACAGTTAATGACATATATTTCATCAAGCCATCGTATGTATATAATTACTTATTCATTTTACTATAAAGATAAGTAAACTAGAATCAAATTGTTGTTGAATGCGCCCTATTATGAGATATGATAAAGCATATTGAAAATATGAGCGAATTCGTGAACCTTGTGTAGAAAATAACTCCAGCGTTCTTTATTTCATTTCATCAGTATTCATTTATTTACAGCTATTATCTATTTTAAAATACATCAGTCATAAGATTTTGATTAACATAGAATTATGGGCTTATGAGATAGGTTTGATAGCTGAATTTTCATGATAATTCCCCTGTAATCATTGAGCATTTGTTCTGATATTCCTAGTATTTCAAGTAAGAAATCAACACCACCTTTTTCATTGTTTAGATCAATTCTTTATATCATTATCTATACATAATCATGGAGCAAATCCCATGAAATTTTTCTGAACTGAAGCTAATCCATTTATTTATTTATTGATTTTTGTGAAAGTAACAATTATCGTTATTTACATTTAGCCAACAGGTTCATCAAACTTCACTTCTAGAGTAGGCTAATGTATTCGGCTCGATGTTTAGCACAAAAAATCTTCACAAGTTAGAATTCTATATCAAAAGAGTTACACAGACAATATACTATTGATTTACAATGAAACTTTTAGGTATGAGAATACTAAGTATTGAAAGGAGCTTCGCTCTCTCTCTCTCTCTCTCTCTCTCTCTCTCTCTCTCTCTCTCTCTCTCTCTCTCTCTCTCTCTCTCTCTCTCTTGTAATTTATGGAATCTGCTTCTTAAAGTAATCCTTGACCCTCATCTATTACATCTGTTATCCTCACTGGACCCTTACTCCCAACCCCATGTACCTCTGCAACAATATTCTTTAGTTCCTTTAGTTCACCCCTTTCCTTTACAGCATATAAATCTTTAGGTTTGGTTGCACATCGAATGCAACTCTATGATGGTAGCAGTTTCCATATTTATTGGATTGTCTAAGCTGTCTACTTTCAGTGGCATATGTATTTCACTAAGTATTACATTAAAGTATAAGATTAATCATTGTTATATCTTAAAGTCCTTTCTTTAATAACATCCTTATAACGAAGTTCCTGTTTCTCACATGGACGGATTAGCAACTGTTGACAATAGGCGAGTCCCTTCACCCCACCTATGCTGACTGTCACACATAAGGGGATCTTGAACTGAGGGTAATGGCGCGAAACGCCCCACAATGGCGGTTTAAAAAATAGGAAAAGAGAAGGAGAAAACTGAACAATGCTCAATGGGTTCTGTTACGTATGCCTCTCCAGTATATAGCTTGCTACTTCTTTCGATTTCTTTATCTGTAGGTGTTTTGTATTCATGTTTTCAGTAGTGATTATCGTCTTGTAAGTTTTAGTTTGAATTTGCTAACTCTTTTCATGTTACCTTTGAAAATATTAAGCTTCCATTTTGAATGATCAGAAAACTTAAGTCGAAACCGGTTTTGTTGTATTCGAATGCATCGGTCAGCACCTACCTTCACACACGGAGAAGATTTGTCATGTGGAGGACAAGGAATAGGGGGGGGGGGAGGTTCGAATGGGGGGTGTAAAAGGGGGTTATATTAGTAAATGAGTTCGGGACAAGAGGGTGATGTTGGTTGTGGGGCTTAGGGGACCACCTATAAGGACCGCGGAAAGGAACACACATCTATTCATTTATAAATAAACGTCAGTAGATGCTCAGTCCAAGAATGAATATTAATGTTGTCCATCGATGGGAAATTATGCCCCTTCTTTTACAAACGTGCATGATTGGCATGGACACGAACGAGATAAGACAGGCATAAAAATTTTGTGGATATGAAAAGATCTCAATGCATATTTGCATGATTCTTTAGAAGTGGGGCAAATGGTTTCATGACACCATTTATCGGTGTTCATGCATTGGATGGGTCATTAAGAGTGTATGGGACGTTCTACCATTGGATATTGCATGATACGGCTGCTTTTAAGTAGATGGTTTTATCTGACATCATCCTTCTGCCAAGGCACCAGGTAAGGTAAGTATGGGAAAAGTATTGATGGTGGTAATATATTTAGTAGTCAGAATATCCAGAGGAAAGAACAAGAATGCTGATAGTACTACTGCAAATCACGGAGTAAGGTTCTAGGGGTAATTGTTCTATGGTAAGTTACGATTCGATGAAAATTTTGCAATGCTTATGTTAATAGATTACTGCAAGAGTTCTTCTTTAATTCCGTTATTTTCCATTCTATTATACCATACACACATACACACACACACACACACACACACACACACACATATATATATATATATATATATATATATATATATATATATATATATATATATATATATATATATATATATATATATATATATATATATGCAGTATATAATCTTATAATGCTGGCCTAGCATGAGAGTGAATATTTTATCATGTATTTTATTTGTGTATTTAAGAAATGTATAGCCACTAATGTAGCTTTAAGTAAATGTATGTGAATTACATAACACTTTCGTCATTAATTTAATTGTAGATTTCATTCAATTCCGCACATGTAAATTTACTTTATTTTAAAGAATTAACTGTTTATTTCACATACAAAGTCTTATGTAAACTCGTTTAGGTATGTTGTATGACTAATACAAGGTATGAACACGAAGGCTTATGCAATGTGTATGCTTCCACGTGGTTAGAAAGTGCATGAAACTTCTCTTAAAAGATTTACCCTTTTTTTTTATTGTTTACTACGTTGGCAACCTTATGTCGCTAGAAAATGCCCCAAGCTACAAGAATGGTCTATTAGAATAACCTAATAGTAATAAGTCAATATATATGCCCCTAGGAATGCATAAGCAGCAGAAAAGATCCAGCCTGTCCCTTTGAAAGAGCCAAGTTTGCCCTCTCTCCTCTCAACCATATGTCCTCTCAAGTACGAATAATGTTTTACTGTCAAACATGATTAACGATGTCTATCCAGCATATATGTTATGGTGTATAGTGTGTTCAAACGTTGATGAATCCATTGATTGTTATTTTAAGTTTATTGTGTTAATATAACTAATTCTGTCATAAATTTTTGTAACTGGCTCTTTGAGATTTAGGTTAAACAGTGAAGTGTATTTTTTTTTTTTTATGCTTACCTGTTCTTTAACATCGTGTGAGTCGAAAAACGTAGGTGTAACAGTTACATTTATGTAGATTTAATGTAGTGTTTATTTAGTAGTGTTAAAGTCTGAACTATTTTCAAAAATTATAAAAATTAAATTTCTGTATAAATTAATTTCGTGTGAAACAAGTGATTGTATAATTTTCTTTTTTCATACAGTAAAATTTTCTTGTCTTAGTCTAAGGTTTTGCTCAGATTTAATATTTCGTGTAATTTGATTTTGGTGTTAATTTATTTTTTGTATAATTGTTGTAACCTTTTATAGAATATATTTATTTTTGTAAAGTATGTATTATTTCGATCACCAATATTTCCTAATAGATCTTGCTCGTTATCCCTGGCCAAGAACTAATAAGAGGTTCTTTTTTAATAATTCAGATTAAATAATACCCCAGTTTTGTTCTGAGAGTAGCGTAAGAGACCTTTGGATATTCGTTGGTCATATATATTGCCGTGCTGGAGTTATGCAATATTCTCAGAGCTCGGATATCACTCAAGTTTAACCCTGGATAGGTACGGTGGGTCGTTTGCGACCCCGAGCGTCAAAAAAAAAACAGGTTTTTCTCACGTGACTCACCCCTGTGACTGAATTTGTGGGTGATCGACCTGCAGGAGGTGTCTCCCCTACACGCTCTAGTAGTGTCCAGATGTGCATTGCTGTAGCTGTACTCCTTCCCCGATTTCTGAGACGCGTCGGGGTCGTTCGCGTCCGAGTTTACCCTTCTGAGGTAGTTTGCATAATTATCAAAGTTATTACGTATTATGAAATTGTCGTAGAATGGTGCAACTTGTATAGGTTATCAGTTGTGGAAAGTCTTGGTGGATTGTTTGGCTACCATGTGCATGTTTTTTTTTTTAGTTAAAATGTCGTTCATCACCACGAGGACCATTTTACCGCGAGTGCCCCTTTTTAATTTTTTTTCATTTTTTTGCCAAGTCATTTTTCCGTAAGATATTGCCAAATAGTGTCGTAAAACTTTTGCTTGTTTAGTGTTGGAAAGTGTGTCTAGATGATCTGGCTACCCATGCATGACTTTGTTTTTGTCAGATACGACGTAGTTATTGGTATATTGGGTATTTAACTGCGGTTACCAATTTCTGTTTTTTTTTCAATATTTGTAAAAATTACTACGTAGTAAGGAATTGCCGTATATTATTCATTTTTTTTTCATGTTTATGTGTTAGAAAGTGTGCCTTGATGGTTGGGCTAACACGTGCATGTCTTTTTTTTTATCTGAGATGTCGTATATTAGAATGTCGGGCATTTTACCGCGAGTGTCCCTTTTTAATTTTTTTTAATTTTTTGGCCAAGTCATTTTTCCGTAAGATATTGCGAAATAGTGTCGTAAAACTTTTGCTTTTTTAATGTTGGAAAGTGTGTCTAGATGATCTGGCTACCCATGCGTGATTTTGTTTTTGTCAGATACGATGTAGTTATTGGTATATTGGGTATTTAACTGCGGTTGCCAATTTCTGTTTTTTTTTTCAATATTTGTAAAAATTTACTACGTAGTAAGGAATTGCCGTATATTATTGATTTTTTTTTCATGTTTATGTGTTAGAAAGTGTGCCTTGATGGTTGGGCTAACACGTGCATGTCTTTTTTTTTTATCTGAGATGCCGTATATTAGAATGTTGGGCATTTTTCCGCGAGTGCCCCTTTTTATTTGTTTTGCATTTTTTTGCTTAGTCATGTTACCGTAAGGAATTGGAAAGTAGTGTCGCAAAACTTATATTTTTATAGTGTTGGAAAGTGTTTCTAGATGATCTGGCTACCCATGCCTATTTTTTTTTTAGCCAGATATGGCGTATATATTAGTATGTGTTCGATTTTCCTGTGATTGCCATTTTTTCGTTTTTTCCCATTTCTTTCAAAATTACTACGTACTAAGGAACTATCACAGAGTAATATTTCATTTATATGTTTATTTGTCGGAAAATATGCCTTGATGGTTTGCCTAGCACGTGGCTGAAATTTTTTTTTTCCTGAAATGCCGTATATTAGAATGGCCATTTTTCCACGAGTGCCCCTTTTTATTTGTTTTGCATTTTTTTGCTTAGTCATGTTACCGTAAGGAATTGGCAAGTAGTGTCGCAAAACTTATATTTTTATAGTGTTGGAAAGTGTTTCTAGATGATCTGGCTACCCATGCCTATCTTTTTTTTAGCCAGATATGGCGTATATATAGGTATGTGTTCGATTTTCCGGTGATTGCCATTTTTTCGTTTTTTTCCCAATTCTTTCAAAATTACTACGTACTAAGGAACTATCACAGAGTAATGATTCCTCTAGATGTTTATTTGTCGGAAAATTTTGTTTACTTTTTTTTTGATTGAATTTTTTGGGTCAGAATTTTAATTTTATAGTCGTAAAATAATCGACAATTATCCAGCAACCCACCATACAATTTTTATGCATATCCAATAATAATTAGATTAGTAAATAACACCTTGAAATTGACATACCCTTCCTACATTTCAAG
>NC_090730.1:95061234-95063734 GCF_036898095.1 Palaemon carinicauda
ACTACCTTTCTTCGCCAGTGGAGGAGCTTTCAACTTGTTCCAGTGCGCTAAAATCCAGTTTCGCATCAAGGGCATCGCTCATTCAAGCAACAAAGCAGATTTCGTTCTCCCAGCCATCTCCAAGGACCCTTTCCAGAAAATCTCCAATTGGCTATGTGAGAGAGGGGACACCCTAGTAACCTCTGTCACCCGCAAATCCTGGAGCAGTACTCGTCATCACCGTCTGCCCGCTAGCAAAATTTTTCAGCTCTCTCAACATCTTTTGGGGAACCAAAAAGCTTCGATTGCCCTCAGGGAAATGACCAGTATCACTTGACGGCAACCTTGTGCAGACGGGTGTCTTCGTGGGGTTAGCCTCATTCGGTCCCTTTGGGTGTGGCACCTATCGGAATCTGTTCATGCTGCCATCCCTGATGTCGAAACTTTGCCCATGAAGGACCTGATGGCCAAAATCGATGCCCTTATGGATCACCACTTCTCCATCTTCAAGACCTCCATTAACACCTCCACTCCTGATGAAGTGAACATCTATCAAATAGTGACCCAAGCTGTGGTGAATGCGGTGGGACACAGATACCCACCACGTGATGTGCTGGGGCGGCGATAAAGCCACCCACTACCCGCATATACCATACCTCACTTAAGCCCCAACCAACGACCTCTCCAGCCACTTACTGACGCCCATCATCCTCTGTTATGCTACAACCACTCCAAATTCAGGGCTGCTGCGAAGAAATGTGTGAATGGTTGTCATTGGCCAAAAAACATGTAAGTAGGGCATCGCTTGCGGCAGTGGCCTTCACTGTCACTAATCTTTTCTTTTAACATGATGCAAGTACAGGCATGCAATTTTTGGTAAACATGGATGCTTGCCGTTCTTTTCTGCTAAGGCCACTCTCCAGGGAATGACATAGTCTGTCTAAGTCTGCAGAGGTCCACCTGGTAGCTGCCAACGGATCTACGATACCCACACACAGTTAGGAAGCCCACATATCGTTTGGAATCGGAAAATATATGTAAAAGTTTCTCATTGTTGACGTCACATTGACAATTGAAATTTCAGCCCCATGGTGGTTGTTGCTCACCAACAGTTAGTCAACCACAAAGAAGAAAGAAAAGAGGACCACATAGCAAATGAGGTATCACGTGTGCTCCATGAATGGTCTATGACACGACACAATGTTTCAGCTATCTATTTGTAAGATTGTCCTCTGAATCTGGCTTAAACTGATTCCGAAAATACCACTCCACGCAAAAGTACTGGTTCACTACTCCCATGCCCATCAGGGTTGGACAGAGGGCCAGAAAAATGACCTAAATGCTATTCTTGTTCCTCCCTATATGAAAAAAAAAATAATAATATTCCTCAAAATTACACCTGCAAGGGATGAAAAATTAAAATCCCGATTGATCGAGATGAAAGAATAGTAAGCTATTTCATCTTTATCTTCTAGAATTTTTTCCTGTGTACGTATACATATATATTTATACACACAAATACACACACACAAACACACACACACACACACACATATATATATATATATATATATATATATATATATATATATATATATATATATGTGTGTGTGTATGTGTGTATGTGCGTGTGTGTATATGTGTATGTGTGTGTGCGTATGTATATAAATATTCTCATTAGCGCAATATCTAACTCCATTTTTCATAGCTTTATATAATTTGGGTGAATTTATGTTTATGTAAGATTTATTATTAATCTATTCAACTTTAAAATGAAACCAGATTAAACTCACTAACTTAAAAAGTTAGTTTAGGACACCACTACCATTTTAAATAAATTATTTGCATGAGTCATCTCACAATAAATTTTTCATCATTTATGTGTGTAGAATATTTAAGAATTTTAAGAGATTTTAAATATTTTAGAAAGATTCCATCTTCAGTTAAATATCTGATATAGAAATTGAAATATTTTTGTTTTACTTTTGTCATTACGTCATTTTTAGTTTTCATTCGTTACGTAGACGTGTGAGATATATATATATATATATATATATATATATATATATATATATATATATATATATTATATATATATATATATATATATATATACATATATATATATATATATATATATATATATATATATATATATATATATATATATGTTGTGTTAAAGTAGACATTAATAGAAATATGATATATTTAACTTAATGGTAAACTTAAATTCAAATTACTATCAAACATTACAAAAAAAAAATAATGTTTTGCTATGCATTACTTAATTTTTCAAAGTAATATTAAACTTTTAATAAATGTTTATGATTGCCAAATATAGTTTCGTCAATTGCAAAATACAAGACCATAATGAGCTCTTTATCATAAAAGCTTGTGGTACTAGAGCACTCACAAAATCTATTTTCTTATGATTTTTCGATACGTTACAAAGGCTCTGCACACAAAGATGAAAAATCTACGCTGGCAGTTGACATCAAGACGGTCAAATTGTCATGAGGAA
>NC_090730.1:95078734-95081234 GCF_036898095.1 Palaemon carinicauda
TTTGATTTGTAACTAGCTTATCTTTTAAGGTTTTATCAAGGGTCTAAGCTCCCAGATCATAAGCTGATATTGGTAGTTTTTTGTTAGAGAAAGATACATTTTACTGTACATTTCAAAATATTCTTTTTTTACCAAAACCTCTCCATCCTATGCTTATCCTTTTAAGTTTGCATGTCTTGGGAAACATTTACTATATCTCCTGAGTAAGCATATTCATTATCTATCTGATGTGTTGTCTCTTCGCATTTTCATTAAACATTACCGTGAGGGATCGATTTTTTTGTTTATTTTGAGAGAGAGAGAGAGAGAGAGAGAGAGAGAGAGAGAGAGAGAGAGAGAGAGAAGAGAGAGAGAGAGAGAGAGAGAGAGAGAGAGAGAGAGAGAGAGAGAGAGAGAGGGTTAGTTGATGTATGATCGTTTGTAGTAAGAAAGGCTGTTGGTATAATCGAGTATGTTTGTTTACCTCTTGTAGCTAGGTCAGGCCAGTAATAAATGTCTTAGACGAGTTTTTTTTTTTTCTACTGCTTCCAGAGGCAGTGTGTTGTGAATATTTGATTTCTTATAATTGTTATAATTGACCAGCTCTGGAAGTGATTATTCATTTTAACCACCAGCTTATTTCTTTGATGTAGATTTATTGTTGTTAACCAGACTTGTAATGGAAGAGTTTATTAGACTGCTCTTTTGGACTGTACAACTGTTGATGACCTGACCTGTTTATTAAGATTCCGTTTGATGATGATGGTTATGATGATGGCGACGATGATGAAGATGAGGATTTTGACATCCAGGACCCGATGAATTGAGGCCGTTCTGGCAGATTACCAGTGTTCTGTTTGCCTCACATAGTTAAGTGTTTTTGTTTTTTCCTGGCTCTTTATTTGCGAAGGTGTTTGTGAAAACACATGCACAATATATAATTTTTTTGCGTATGTTTTGAAGTTTAGGAAATATCGAATTTTAGTTTTAATTTTTTTTTTTTTTTAATTACGGTTGTGTAGGGAACAAGAAGAGAAGTTGTCAGCAGAGAAACAGAAATTATCTGTAAAGAAAGTGAGGTTGAGTTATGGAAATGAGATGAGAAGGGAATTGGAAGCGCTGAAGGGAACTGTAGAAAGATTGAAAGAGAGGGTCGACATAAGGATTCAAGAAAATGAAGAACGAAGGGAAGCTATGATGGGCAAGTAAGTAAAATTATGAAAATGTTCGTGTGAAGGTGCAGTCGGAGTAGTGGCCTCTGCTTAGGGTACCATTTAACCTCCTTGGTTGATAGTGGAAGAAAGGGCTGAGGTAGGTAATAATGGGGAAGGAAGTGATAGTGAAGGTAAAGGGATTAGGCATCATAAGGATGAACAGAAAGGTAAGAAGAAGAATGAGAAGAAAGGTAAAAGTAGTGTGAAGAATAAAAAGAGGAAAGGTCAGGATGAGAATGAGGATGATCATTAATGGGTGAAAGTGGCCAGTAAGAAAAAGGGTAAGAAGTGATTGGTTAAGGATAGGAATTTGAATGTATAATTAGATTCGGTGTATTCAAAGGAGAAAGATTGATTGATTGATTTAAAGGAGAAAGAAGGGATAAGGCAATGAATATAGTGGTTATAAGGAATTTGAGGAAGTTTGTAAGACAGTGTTTGTGAGAGAAGTACTTCGCTGTAAAAGATTTAATGAAGATTGCAGCAGGGATATATATGACTTTTTAGTGAGTATGAAAGGTTTTTTCAGACTATGTATGATTATAATAAGACACTTTGGGCTAGGGAGATAGGAGAATATTTGACAGAATATTTGTTGACAATGTATCGAGTGATAATGAGTGAAAGGAATGCTGAGTATGAAACAGTGAAAAAGAGAATAATTGATTATGTAAAACGTATGAAAGGGAGTGTTAAGTATAAGCGAAAAAAAGTTTTAATGATGCACTAATGAATTTGAGTGATGCGATATCAATGTATGTGTGTTGGTTAGAAACGTTAGCTAGAAAGATGTATGGGGACGAAGGCATAAATTGAGAAAAAGGAGCTAATGGAGTTTTTAGTTACAGTACTGGAGAATGTGTATTGAGTTTATTAATTACAAACGAAAGGAGAAAATGAGATGGATGAGAGAGAGAGATAAACATAGGATGATGTTCTAGACATAGTTGAGGATTAAAAGTTAGATAGGTATATGTAAAAAAGTAAAAGTGTGTGTATAAGAACTGTAATGGGGGGAAAGTGTGCAAGAATTCGGTGGTTTTAAAATATGCTGTTTTGAGTGGACCAATGAGGATAGCTGATAGTGTAGTAGATAGCAGAGTTAGAACGAATAATATTGGAATACCTGTAAGGACAAATAAAGGGTTTAGGCATGGAAATCAGGTCTGGAGAGATAAAAGTTTTAGTGTGCAGCGAAGTAGGCCAGGTACTTGTATCCTTGAAGAGAAGTGTTATAGGTATGGGAAAGAGAAACATAAAAAGAATGAGTGTAGATGGGCATTAGGTGCTTGTTTCGGGTGTGGTAA
>NC_090730.1:95088734-95096234 GCF_036898095.1 Palaemon carinicauda
TGGGCTATTCTCCCTTGGGCTTATAGCATCCCGCTTATCCAGCTAGGGTTGTAGCTTAGCAAGGAAAAATAATAATAATAATAACAATAATAATAATAATAATAATAATAATAATAATAATAATAATAATAATAGTAATAATAATAATACATTAAGCTTCTGGGAGTGTTGGTTCTTGCAATAAGTTATAGTTCCCTGGGACCACTTCTTGGGAGTCAAGGAGTGCCACATGTATGGATGCAAACATCATACAACTTTTGGGAAAGGGCTATGGAGTTATAGATGTTAACCATGTACAGCCCTTCACTTGAAGATTGTCGATCAGGGAGTACCAAGTGTCATGGGGGGAAATATCCTGATGCACGCCACAAGATAAGAGACATTATCACTGTCAGTCTCTGCAATGATAGGCATTTTGATGCTGTATTACATTGAGATGGCAGGCATCTAAACTTTCAACCTTGGCAACCCCTTCTACACAGCATACTTTCACCATTTGACAGGTCCCGCAAAGGACAGCACATATCCCAGAATCAATATCGATTGTATTTGTTCACCAAGATGTCTTCAACGATGGTTCTTGAACGACCCCTATAAGGATGATGAGGTCCAGATACTGTACAATATCCTTTACAATCACTGGCAACCAGGAATTGAGGGTTGAAGGTGACACCGGCAAGTCATTGTTTTACATAGATATTTTTTTGGCTTTGCCCAAAAAATAAGCTAATATCTTGTGAGAAATTATAAGAAAAAATTTAGCGCCAAAGACAGGAATATCAAATTGCCTCGAAAGCCCTTAGTACCAGTGAAATGCCGCATGAGGGAAAGAGTCGTTAGGTCAGCTAACGTCCCTGTCCTGATCATCACCTGACTCGTGCGCACATGGCATTACAACTCCTTTGGCTCTCCCTCTCCCACTTCATTGACTCAGATTATTCCCCTTATCATCACTCAAGATTCAAGAACCCCTTCCATTCTGAATCGTTGGGTAGGCCTACGTCGGACTCCTCACTTCCTTCAGATTCGTCAAAATCTACCTTGTCCTCCTACTAGTTTCCAATCAACATTCTCTTCACAGGACCTGAGAGGCAGATAGGGGGCCATGCAGTATGGAGTGATGGGGGAAGGAATAATAGGGGAGGTCGATAAATGTGAGGTCTACTGTATGCTTGGGAGGTTGTAGTTCTGGTAATTGAAGATGAAGATGACAGTGCCATCATCCTTCTTCCCCCTTTCCCCCTACACTATCTTTGTCTTTCTTCTTTTATAATTGAATCTCTTCTTCAGAGTTGTTTCTGCTTACCGTCGACGAATCATATATATATATATATATATATATATATATATATAATATATATATATATATATATATATATATATATATATATATATTCATGTGTGCATAAATACATATATATATATATATATATATATATATATATTCATGTGTGTATAAATACATATATATATATATATATATATATATATATATATATATATATATATATATACATATATATATATATATATATATATATATATATATATATGGTATAGATATATATATATACGTATGTATATTGCCAGATATATACAAAGATGTGCTAGGCAGGCCTCATGCAAACTTAGAATTTTTACCACCCGTGTGTCACACGATCTCACGAAGTAACGACATATCTCTTTTTTGTATATTTCATCCTTTGTATCTTCGCTCTCCACTCGCTCTAAGAGCAACTAGCATCAACCTGTCTGCCTATTTCTTATTGTTAATTGTTAACAGAACTGGTTGCTGATTGGACAAGAAATAGCATGTTGTATTTTGTGACTTTCTTTCCGGAACCTAGTGTGTATATAAACTCAATTTGTCTATAATAAACTATTCAGTTACATTAATCTTTCCTTTGGCTCACAACCTACTCTTGGCTCTTCACATTGGGACAGCAAAGCTGCCTTGAAGGTGTGATGGAAACGTTCAACCATTCCATTGGCAGCAGGGTTTCAGGCAGTTGTCCGATATAAGGTGATGCCCTGGAGACTCGCTAATGATATCCACAATTGAGAGGTGAAAGTGGTACCCATGTCAGAAGTAATATGCTCAGGGATACCAAATCTTGCCCCTCTCAATTGTGGACATTATTAGCAAATCTCCTGGGCATCACCCTACATTAGACAACTGTTTACAACCCTGCTGCCAATGGAATTGTTGAACATTTTTATCGCACCCTGAAAGCAGCTTTGATGTCCCGCTGCAAGGACTCCAACAGGTTTACTCAGCTTCCCTGGGGGCTCCTGGGACTAAGGACCCCTCCTAAAGACGCCCTAGATGTCTCTGCAGCTGAAATGGTGTATGGCGACCTGTTGATCGTTCCTGCCGAATATTTCCCTTCTGTGACCTCCTCCTATAATCTCCAGCGCTTACGTCACATAGTGGGAAAATTTACTCCATGTCGCCAAACTTACAAGCCCCCAGCGAAGCATCACATACTGACACACTTGCACTCTGCAACGCACGACTTCCTACGCAATGGCACTAGCAAGCCACCGCTAATGCCCCCTTACACAGGCCCTTTCCTTGTGATGCGACACAATCCAAAAGCATTCCTACTAAACATTTGTGGCAAAGAAGACTGGGTCTCCTTTGATCGTCTTAAACCAGCTTATCTCCTGCCAGATGACCTGCCTACAGTTCGCCTCTCTAGATCTTCGCGCCCTATTCAACATCTACAGTATGTCATTTTTAGGGGGAAGGGGGGGGGGGAGGGGGCAAGTACCACCCGTGTGTCACGCGATCGTACAGAATAACAACATTTCTCTTTTTTGCATTTAATACGATTTGTATCTTCGCTCTCCTCTCGCACTGACAGGGACTTTCATCAACCTGTCTGACTATTCCTCATTGTTAACTGTTAACAGAACCAGTTGCCAGTTTTACACTCATTGATACGATGCCCTATCTTACCACACCCGAAACAAGCACCTAATGCCCATCTACACTCATTCTTTTTATGTCTCTCTTTCCCATACCTATAACACTTCTCTTCAAGGATACAAGTACCTGGCCTACTTCGCTGCACACTAAAACTTTTATCTCTCCAGACCTGATTTCCATGCCTAAACCCTTTATTTGTCCTTACAGGTATTCCAATATTATTCGTTCTAACTCTGCTATCTACTACACTATCAGCTATCCTCATTGGTCCACTCAAAACAGCATATTTTAAAACCACCGAATTCTTGCACACTTTCCCCCCATTACAGTTCTTATACACACACTTTTACTTTTTTACATATACCTATCTAACTTTTAATCCTCAACTATGTCTAGAACATCATCCTATGTTTATCTCTCTCTCTCATCCATCTCATTTTCTCCTTTCGTTTGTAATTAATAAACTCAATACACATTCTCCAGTACTGTAACTAAAAACTCCATTAGCTCCTTTTTCTCAATTTATGCCTTCGTCCCCATACATCTTTCTAGCTAACGTTTCTAACCAACACACATACATTGATATCGCATCACTCAAATTCATTAGTGCATCATTAAAACTTTTTTTCGCTTATACTTAACACTCCCTTTCATACGTTTTACATAATCAATTATTCTCTTTTTCACTGTTTCATACTCAGCATTCCTTTCATTCATTATCACTCGATACATTGTCAACAAATATTCTGTCAAATATTCTCCTATCTCCCTAGCCCATAAGTGTCTTATTATAATCATACATAGTCTGAAAAAACCTTTCATACTCACCAAAAAGTCATATATATCCCTGCTGCAATCTTCATTAAATCTTTTACAGCGAAGTACTTCTCTCACAAACACTGTCTTACAAACTTCCTCAAATTCCTTATAACCACTATATTCATTGCCTTATCCCTTCTTTCTCCTTTAAATCAATCAATCAATCTTTCTCCTTTGAATACACCGAATCTAATTATACATTCAAATTCCTATCCTTAACCAATCACTTCTTACCTTTTCTTACTGGCACTTTCACCCATTAATGATCATCCTCATTCTCATCCTGACCTTTCCTCTTTTTATTCTTCACACTACTTTTACCTTTCTTCTCATTCTTCTTCTTACCTTTCTGTTCATCCTTATGATGCCTAATCCCTTTACCTTCACTATCACTTCCTTCCCCATTATTACCTACCTCAGCCTTTCTTCCACTATCAACCAAGGAGGTTAAATGGTACCCTAAGCAGAGGCCACTACTCCGACTGCACCTTCACACGAACATTTTCATAATTTTACTTACTTGCCCATCATAGCTTCCCTTCGTTCTTCATTTTCTTGAATCCTTATGTCGACCCTCTCTTTCAATCTTTCTACAGTTCCCTTCAGCGCTTCCAATTCCCTTCTCATCTCATTTCCATAACTCAACCTCACTTTCTTTACAGATAATTTCTGTTTCTCTGCTGACAACTTCTCTTCTTGTTCCCTACACAACCGTAATTAAAAAAAAAAAAAATTAAAACTAAAATTCGATATTTCCTAAACTTCAAAACATACGCAAAAAAATTATATATTGTGCATGTGTTTTCACAAACACCTTCGCAAATAAAGAGCCAGGAAAAAACAAAAACACTTAACTATGTGAGGCAAACAGAACACTGGTAATCTGCCAGAACGGCCTCAATTCATCGGGTCCTGGATGTCAAAATCCTCATCTTCATCATCGTCGCCATCATCATAACCATCATCATCAAACGGAATCTTAATAAACAGGTCAGGTCATCAACAGTTGTACAGTCCAAAAGAGCAGTCTAATAAACTCTTCCATTACAAGTCTGGTTAACAACAATAAATCTACATCAAAGAAATAAGCTCTCCAGAGGCGGGATCACGGTGGTTAAAATGAATAATCACTTCCAGAGCTGGTCAATTATAACAATTATAAGAAATCAAATATTCACAACACACTGCCTCTGGAAGCAGTAGAAAAAAAAAAACTCGTCTAAGACATTTATTACTGGCCTGACCTAGCTACAAGAGGTAAACAAACATACTCGATTATACCAACAGCCTTTCTTACTACAAACGATCATACATCAACTAACCCTCTCTCTCTCTCTCTCTCTCTCTCTCTCTCTCTCTCTCTCTCAAAATAAACAAAAAAATCGATCCCTCACGGTAATGTTTAATGAAAATGCAAAGAGACAACACATCAGATAGATAATGAATATACTTACTCAGGAGATATAGTAAATGTTTCCCAAGACATGCAAACTTAAAAGGATAAGCATAGGATGGAGAGGTTTTGGTAAAAAAAGAATATTTTGAAATGTACAGTAAAATGTATCTTTCTCTAACAAAAAACTACCAATATCAGCTTATGATCTGGGAGCTTAGACCCCTTGATAAAACCTTAAAAGATAAGCTAGTTACAAATCAAAGGGCTAAAGAATGAATAATACATTGAATAACATTCTGAGACAGAAAAAGAGCAAAATGGGTAAGTGGGGAACTAAAGTAGAAGGTATTCTAACAACATGTAAAATAAATTAACATTTGTAGGACATATAATGAGAATGACATATGGGACATTAAGAAAAAGAAAATGGGTCCCTAGAGATTGCGAAAAAAAAATATAGAAGAAAGAAGAGAAGATGATGGCTTGACGAGTTTAGACTGGCAGAAAAATGCCATAAACAGAAAGGAGTAAAAGGACAGGGAAAATGTATTAGACATATCATTCATGGCTATGATTTGGAGAGATTTCATCACCATGCTGGCTACGGCAGATTAGTGATGGGGAGAGAGTTCAGTCTGATTGCTCACTGTATTCTGTGATGAGCCAAGAATAGGTTGTGAGCCAAGGCGAGATGAATGTCGGATGAGGGTTGCAGAAGGGAAAAATTCGGCAGGGACGATCAAGCAGGTCGCCATACACCATTTCAGCTGCCGAGACATCTAGGGCGTCTTTAGGAGTGGTCCTTAGTCCCAGGAGCCCATAGGGAAGCTGAGTAAACCTGTTGGAGTCCTTGCAGCGGGACATCAAAGCTGCTTTCAGGGTGCGATAAAAATGTTGAACCATTCCATTAGCGGCCGGGTTGTAGGCAGTTGTCTAATGTAGGGTGATGCCCAGGAGATTCGCTAATAATGTTCACAATTGAGAGGGGCAAGATTTGGTATCCCTAAGCATATTACTTCTGACATGGGTACCACTTTCACCTCTCAATTGTGGACATCATTAGCGAATCTCCTGGGCATCACCTTATATCAGACAACTGTCTGAAACCTGCTGCCAATGGAATGGTTGAACGTTTTCATCGCACCCTCAAAGCAGCTTTGCTGTCTTAATATGAAGAGCCAAGAGTAGGTTGTGAGCCAAAGGCAAGATAATGCAACTGAGTACTTTATTATAGACAAATAGAGTATATTTACACACTAGGTTCCGGAAAGGTCACAAAATGCAACATGCTATTATTGTCCAATCAGCAACCAGTTCTGTTAACAGTTAACAATAATAAATAGTCAGACAGGTATGATGCTGGTTGCTCTTAGTGCGAGTGGAGAGCGAAGATACAAAAGGATAAAATATACAAAAAAGAGAAATGTTGTTACTTTGTGAAATCGTGAGACACACGGGTGGTAAAATTCTAACTTTGCAATGGGGCCTGACTAGCACATCTTTGTTGATTATGGCAATACATACGTTAATATACCTTACCAGAAGGGTAATATATATATATATATATATATATATTTATATATATATATATATAATATTTATACACACATGTATATATATATATACATATATATATATATATATATATACACACACACATATATATATATATTTATATGTGTTTATTTGGATATATATACTGTATATACATGTATATACATATATATATATAAATATATATATATATATATATATATTTATATGTGTGTATTTGGATATATATATATATATATATATGCATATATATATACATATACATACATATAATACATACATATATATATAAATATACATACATATATATATATATATATATATGTATATATATACATATATATATATATATATATATGTATATATATATATATTATATATTTATATGAATATAAATATATATAATATACTGTATATACATATATATATATATATATATACTGCATATATATATATATATATATATGTGTGTGTGTGTGTGTGTGTGTTTGTGTGTGTGTGTATTTGGGATATATATATATATATATATATGTATATATATATATATATATATATATTTGTATATATATA
Organism: Palaemon carinicauda; assembly: GCF_036898095.1. NCBI lineage: Eukaryota > Metazoa > Arthropoda > Malacostraca > Decapoda > Palaemonidae > Palaemon > Palaemon carinicauda. Next base: position 95,096,006 of record NC_090730.1, read on the forward strand.
CATATTTATTATAATATATATATATATATATATATATTCATATATTTATATATTTATATATATACATATATATTATAATATATATATATTATATATATATATGACCCCGATCTGGGTCGTATTGGGGTTCACACGTTGTTAGGAAACATGAATAGAGAGGGATTTCATGCACAAATAATAGCCGAGTTGATAATTTTACACATGCTGTATTCTCTTAAGTGTACAAGGG
>NC_090730.1:95106234-95111234 GCF_036898095.1 Palaemon carinicauda
ATCACTGGCAACCAGGAATTGAGGGTTGAAGGTGACACCGGCAAGTCATTGTTTTACATAGATATTTTTTTGGCTTTGCCCAAAAAATAAGCTAATATCTTGTGAGAAATTATAAGAAAAAATTTAGCGCCAAAGACAGGAATATCAAATTGCCTCGAAAGCCCTTAGTACCAGTGAAATGCCGCATGAGGGAAAGAGTCGTTAGGTCAGCTAACGTCCCTGTCCTGATCATCACCTGACTCGTGCGCACATGGCATTACAACTCCTTTGGCTCTCCCTCTCCCACTTCATTGACTCAGATTATTCCCCTTATCATCACTCAAGATTCAAGAACCCCTTCCATTCTGAATCGTTGGGTAGGCCTACGTCGGACTCCTCGCTTCCTTCAGATTCGTCAAAATCTACCTTGTCCTCCTACTAGTTTCCAATCAACATTCTCTTCACAGGACCTGAGAGGCAGATAGGGGGCCATGCAGTATGGAGTGATGGGGGAAGGAATAATAGGGGAGGTCGATAAATGTGAGGTCTACTGTATGCTTGGGAGGTTGTAGTTCTGGTAATTGAAGATGAAGATGACAGTGCCATCATCCTTCTTCCCCCTTTCCCCCTACACTACCTTTGTCTGTCTTCTTTTATAATTGAATCTCTTCTTCAGAGTTGTTTCTGCTTACCGTCGACGAATCATATAATTTTTGCATCTGAAGCGCATGTTTACTTGCAGAAGAAGGTTCATCGATTTCACTATCATTGGCAAACAGCCCAGCCTGAAACTTACTTGACATAAGCTGTTCCACAAGCTACAGCATTTTCTTCTGCAATTGCTGTTGGCACAATTGCTATTGGCTCATCATTTACGGTTGAGTAACGAGATTTGGTATCAGCAAATATTCCACAATGTAAGCGGACAGACATTTTTTTCCTCCACTTATATTTCTCATTATAAATCTAGACATATAAACCAGCTTTGAATCTTCATAGAGTGGTACTGTTCCTCATGACAATTTGACCGTCTTGATGTCAACTGCCAGCGTAGATTTTTCATCTTTGTGTGCAGAGCCTTTGTAACGTATCGAAAAATCATAAGAAAATAGATTTTGTGAGTGCTCTAGTACCACAAGCTTTTATGATAAAGAGCTCATTATGGTCTTGTATTTTGCAATTGACAAAACTGTATTTGGCAATCAAATACATTTATTAAATTTTTAATATTACTTTGAAAAATTAAGTAATGCATTGCAAAACATTATTTTTTTTTTTTAATGTTTGATAGTAATTTGAATTTAAGTTTACAATTAAGCTAAATATATCATATTTCTATTAATATCTACTTTAAAACTATATATATATATATATATATGTATATATATATATATATATATATATATATATATATATCACACGTTCTACGTAACAAATGAAAACTAAAAATGACGTAATGGCAAAAGTAAAAAAAAAAATAAATATTCCAATCTCAATATCAGTTATTTAACTGAAGATGGAATCTTTCTAAAATATTTATAATCTTAAAATTTTTAAATATTCTACATACATTAATGATAAAAAATCTATTGTGAGATGACACATGCAAATAATTTATTTAAAATGGCAGTGGTGTCCTAAACTAACTTTTTAAGTTAGTGAGTTTAATCTGGTTTAATTTTAAAGTTGAACAGATAAATAATAAATCTTACATCAACATAAATTCACCCAAAGCTATGAAAAATGGAGTTAGATATTACGCTAATGAGAATAATGTATATACATACGCACACACATGTATATATATATATATATATATATATATATATATATATATATATGCATATATATATATATATATATATATATATATATATATGTGTGTGTGTGTGTGTGTGTATGTGTGAATTTATGTTGATGTAAGATTTATTATTTATCTATTCAACTTTAAAATTATACCATATCAAACTCACTAACATAGAAAGTTAGTTTAGGACACCACTGCCATTTTAAATAGGTTATTTTCATGAGTCATCTCACAATAGATTTTTTATCATTAATGTATGTAGAATTTGTTCCTGTGTACGTATACATATATATTTATACACACTAACACACACAAACACACACACCCATATATATATATATATATATATATATATATATATATATGGGTGTGTGTGTGTGTGTATGTTTGTGCGTGTTAGTGTGTATAAATATATATGTATACGTACACAGGAAAAAAATCTAGAAGATAAAGATGATATAGCTTACTATTCTTTCATCTCGATCAATCGGGATTTTAATTTTTCCTCCCCTGTAGGTGTAATTTTGAGGAATATCATTATTTTTTTCATATAGGGAGGAACAAGAATAGCATTTAGATAATTTTTCTGGCCCTCTGCCCAACCCTAATGGGCATGGGAGTAGTGAACCAGAACTTTTGCGTGGAGTGATATTTTCGGAATCAGTTTAAGCCAGATTCAGAGGACAATCTTACAAATAGATAGCTGAAACATTGTGTCGTGTCATAGACCATTCATGGAGCACACGTGATACCTCATTTGCTATGTGGTCCCCTTTTCTTTCTTCTTTGTGGTTGACTAACTGTTGGTGAGCAACAACAACCATGGGGTTGAAATGTAAATTGTCAATGTGACGTCAACAATGAGAAACATTTACATATATTTTCCTCTTCCAAACGATAATATGTGGGTTTCCTAACTGTGTGTGGGTATCGTAGATCCGTTGGCAGCTACCAGGTGGACTTCTGCAGACTTAGACAGACTATGTCGTGTCCTGGAGAGTGGCCTTAGCAGAAAAGAATGGTAAGCATCCATGTTTACCAAAAATTGCATGCCTGTACCTGCATCATGTTAAAAGAAAAGATTAGTAACAGTGAAGGCCACTGCCGCAAGCGATGACCTACTTACACGTTTTTTGGCCACTGGCAACCATTCACACATTTCTTCGCAGCAGCCCCGAATTTGGAGTGGTTGTAGCATAACAGAAGATGATGGGCATCAGTAAGTGGCTGGAGAGGTCGTTGGTTGGGGCGTAAGTGAGGTATGGTATATGCGGGTAGTGGGTGACTTTATCGCCGCCCCAGCACATCACGTGGTGGGTATCTGTGTCCCACCGCATTCACCACAGCTTGGGTCGCGGTTTGATGGATGTCCACTTCATCAGGAGTGGAGGTGTTAATGGAGGTCTTGAAGGTGGAGAAGTGGTGGTCCATAAGGGCATCGATTTTGGCCATCAGGTCCTTCATGGGCAAAGTTTCGACATCAGGGATGGCAGCATGAACAGATTCCGATAGGTGCCACACCCAAAGGGCCCGAATGCGGCTCACCCCATGAAGACTGCCGTCTGCACAAGGTTGCCATTAAGTGATACTGGTCATTCCCCTGAGGGCGATCGAAGCTTTTTGGTTCCCCAACAGATGTTGAGAGAGCTGAAAAATTTTGCTAGCGGGCAGACGGTGATGACGAGTACTGCTCCAGGATTTATGATTTGCTGGCGTCAGAGGTTACTGGGGTGTCCCCTCTCTCACATAGCCAATTGGAGATTTTCTGGAAAGGGTCCTTGGAGATGGCTAGGAGAACGAAATCTGCTTTGTTGCTTGACTGAGTGATGCCCTTGATGCAAAACAGGATTTTTGCGCACTGGAACAAGTTGAAGGCTCCTCCACTGGCGAAGAAACGTAGTTTCAGGGGTGTGGCATTGATATTAAAGCCAGCGTTGGAATGCGGCAATGAGAGGGAAGGCATAAGGGAGTTGGACATTCTGTTGGTCACCAATGTTCGGAGATACCATTTAGGTGATAATTGAGGGGTGAGGAGAATGCAACTATAGTTTATTAAACAATCATTGAGTTTTTATACATTGACTTGTGTGCATGAAAATCATAAAAATTCAAACATGAAAAAGCTTGTGCTATCATAAAAAGACAGGATAATATATTAACAGCAAAGTGTCATGTGTTTTCACGAATCTATTACATTGCTAAACGAAAGTTAAATTTTTCCACACGGTATCAGATATATAATTGAGCTCAGATATGGTATTTATATATATTGAAGGTCACATATAAAGAAGGGAATATCAATTATGTAGTCACATACGAGAACCCCCATTTGAAGCTTAACGTGATTTACATTACTTCCAACAATTGACCTATTTACTATTGATCCCTTCAACACTAAATTTTCTTTCTGTAACTAAATTATATACATTCATATCAGATACCGAAATTAAAAAAAAAAAAAATTCTAAACATGTTTCTTACGTTTGTAGATAATTAGCTATTTGAAGTGGAGAGGATATTTGTTATATTTCTTTGTAGTCATCCCCAATTATACCGAATCCTAACTGGACAGGGTTATAGAATTTAATGTGATGTCAAAGCAGGATTTCTAATAGAATGAATTGATGATTTTTTAAGAATCACGTTATTTTCATCTAAGCATCAAAGCTTCTTCGATTTAGTGATTATCAATGCAACCAAGTTTTGGCATGGTGAGAAAACGAGGAGGCATTTTCAAATTGATATATAAGAAAAGACAAATACAGTCCCATTACTCAAATATCAAACCTCACATCATTATCATCATCATCAGCCGCTGATAGCCCATTACATGATAAAGGAGCTGCTGATAGACCATTACATGATAAAGGCCTCTCACATATCCCTCCAATCCCAGTCTGTTTATGGTCCTTCTGTGCCAATTTACGATTGCAAATTTCTTTAGCTGGTCATTCCATCGTCCCACTTCCTTTCCCTGTTTAATCTATAATCACTTTGGACTAATTCTGTTATTTTTCTTGTCAACCTATCATGTGACATGCTCATTATCTGCATCTTTTTTTTTTTCTTTTTCTTTTTTTTTCCTTTTTTTTTTTTAGAAAGATCCTCTACTTTAGTTTGCTCATATATCCGTGTTACTGTTTTCTTGTCCTTTAGTGTTATTCCTATTTCATCATTACTCATTCCTTAGCTCTTTCAGTTTTAACTAGCTTAT
>NC_090730.1:95116234-95123734 GCF_036898095.1 Palaemon carinicauda
AAATGTTGTAATTGCTTCCTGGTTGTGGAGGGTGAGGTTTTCCTTATTCCTTCGAAGTTAGCAGCTACCTGGAAGATTTTTCCTCTTCTGACTTCAAATCCCAAGTACCAAACTGTTGCCTTTCCAAATTCTCTCTTCTCCAGGTAAATCATCAAGTGTGCTCCTCGCAGCTTTTGAAATACATAATATATAATTATATAATTATCGGTCACACTGATATAATTCAACTTTCGGTAGTACGTACATATCTTGAAAGATCCATCTAGTGTTTTCACGAGCAAGCATGGAGAACTGTAAGGGCTACAACTTTCTTCAGCCAATCCGTTTTGTAACAAATAGTTCACTTCTTTTCTCATGACTTCTCAGTGATACGGCAACATTCGATAAGCCCATTCTTTGACCAGACTTTCTGATGTTTTGAGGTGTATCTCAGGCCTCGTCAAGTTGGTTGGTTTCGGGATGTCCGAGACAATTTCAGGGAACTTCTCATCAATCGGCATAATTCCTGTTACAGTTCCTTGTTCAAACGAGTTAATTTCTCTTCTAAGTTCCTGATAATGGAAAAATTATTCCCTTTGCATACCTCCCTAATCTCATATCCGTTGTCGTCTTCCATGGAGGGAATGGTTTGCGCCATACACACCTGTGAAACTTAGGTCTCGTTTCCGTTTAAGTATGGTTTCAATAAGTTACCGGGTACCATATATTGGCTTTTCCTTCTTCCTGGGGTTTCAATAACGTAGGTCAGGTCACGGATCTTCTCCAAAATCCTGAGTGGTCCTTCTAACTTGTTGGTAAGTGGGAATCTCCTTGGCAGTAAGAAAACCGACACATGTTGTCCTACTGCAAACTGTCTCTCATTACCTTTCATATCAAACCTTTTCTCCATTTTACTTTGACTCGTCTTCAGGCTTTCGAGGGAAAATTCCCTTATCTCGCCGATCCTTTTCCTCAAATTCTTGACATATTCTCCATCCGTTTCCTCTCGATCCTTCCATTTTTCAGCCAACATTGTACTCGGTCCGCTTACTTCACGTAACAAACACCATTTTATTTGCGCTACATCACATGCTTTTTTTATGAGCATTACGTACTGCAAATAACATTAACGGTAATCTGATGTCCCATTCATTTCCTGTTTCGTTGCAGTACTTTGTTAGCATACTCTTTAGGGTTTGATGAAATCTCTCTAAAGCACCATGGGTCTCCGGACGATAAGCAATAGATAGTTGTCGTTTCACATACAACAGTTTCATCACGTCTTGAAACAATTTTGACATAAAATTTGTTCCTCGGACACTCTAAACAATTTCTGGAATACCAAACTTAGTGAAAAGTCTAGTAACTTCTCGGCGATTGCTTTGGCACTGATGTTCCTGACGGGTATGGCTGCTGGGTATCTCGTCACTAGCCACATCAAGGTTAACATACATTCGTGACCTTTCTTCGCTCTCGGTAATGATCCCACAATATCGATCATTACCTCACTGAGGGGTTCTCCTCACACTTCCATCAGGTATAAGGGAGCTTTCTTGATGTACTCGTTGGGCTTTCCAGCCATCTGACAAACGTGACATGCACGACAAAACTGGCTCACATCCTTATGCATGCCAGGCAACAAAAAGTGTTTCATATTGTTCTCTGTCGTCTTTCTTATTCCCATGTATCCCATCTCCTGCGCTACAACGATCACCTGTCTTCTCAATGGTGTGGGATTCAATATCTCATGGTATATGCCCATTTTAGCATTCCCAGGGATATCGGCGATTTTATGCTTTTTCATAAGTAATCATTCCTTAAGATAATAACAGGTGGCAGACTGCTGCACCTCCATCTCATCCGTCACACAGTACAGTAACTCTGTTAACGTTGCATCCTTCCGTTGCAATCCTATCAGCCATCTCCGACTTACTAGTCCTAGGACGCAATTACATTCTAATAGACATTTATTTTTAATGAATGACTAAGTGAATAAGCAAGTAAAACGAATATAGCATGATAACGGAACTATACATGTAACGTGTACAGAGATAATATTTCTTTCTTGAGAAGAAAGAAATGATGAGTGCCACTCTCAGATTGAAAAATAATTTTCAATAAAATTCTCTTCATAAATTCTGTACCGGTTACCTTGTATCGGCACTGTGCACTACGTACAAACGGCACTAGTGCTATCTGTACAATTCCACACCTTGGATTTTTTAACAGAGTTAGTGTCTCCATGGTAATACTTATTCAGAGGAGGTCAAACTAAGAGAGATGACCCCTTCTCAATTCAATTGAAAGTCCCAGTCAATTAGTTGTTCATCGCAGAATTAGACGGCAGGTTAAATACTCTGCCCGACGTCATCACATAATGCTTCTGTTCATGGACCTGCTTTGCATAGTGTTTGTAGAACACTCTGGATGATCTCATCCAGTATATGAGCAAGGACATTCGAAGTCCCAAGCAATTAACTGTTTATGAGAGTAATTAGGGGCAGGTTTTAATACACTACCTGCCGCCACCACATAGTGCTCCAGTTCATGTACCTGTTTCGCATAGTGTTTGTAAAACACTCTGGATGATTTCCATCTGGTGTATGAACGAAGATGCTCAAAGTCCATATACTGTAAGAAGTTCAGTGATGAAGCAATTTTTCTCGGATCATGACCTGCAGGAGTACTGTCAAGATCCGCTCTACGAATAAAGTAGGTGAGCTTCGCTCTCAGTTGTTTTAGGGATAAGTTTGATCCAGAGGTTTCTCCTTTAAAGAGCTGTCTTCCCCTGAAGTCTGAAGTTCTACGATGATAGACCTTTAGACACTCTGCCGGAAATAGAGAGACATCTTCCTTCAGAGGGCAGATTCTCCAGGACCCCACCTTTTAGTGGGTAGCTCATTCTTAGCGAGAAAGGTTGGATCAGGGAAGAGATTCAGTTCTCCTGCTTCTGCGAACTGAATGTGGTCCGCATCTCTAGATAGGGCCACTATTTCACTAACTCTAGCTCCTGAGGCTATAGCAAACAGAAAAATAACCTTATGGGTTAGATCCTTAAGCGAACAATCTTCATTGTTCATGGATGAGGCATAATGTAGGACCTTGTCCAAAGACCAAGAGATGTGCTTTGGTGGTGCTGCAGGCCTAAGCCTTGCACATGCCTTCGGAATCTTATTAAAGATCTCATTCGCCAGGTCCACTTAAAAAGCATATAGAAGAGGTCTAGTCAAGGCTGACTTGCACGTAGTTATCGTGTTGGCCGCCAAACCTTGATTATGAAGATGGATAAAGAAGGACAGACAGAAGTTAATTGAAATCTGTTTCAGTCCTTTTGCTTTTACGAAAGCAACCCACTTTTTCCATGATGATTCGTATTGTCTTCTAGTTTACTTAGACTTGCATTCTTCTAAGAATTCTATATTGCCTTTTGAGAACCCAAATCTTTTCGTAACTGCTAGGGCAAGAAAATCATGCCATGAAGGGTTCGGGTTCTCTGTGATAAATCAAAGGCAATTAATCTCTGAACCTTCTGAAATAGTTCTGGATTCAGAACTAGGGACAGACTCAGCCTCCGTTCCTTCCTCAAAGAGGACAGATTGCTCTTGGGCTACTTGGGAGCCAACTGAGCTACTCCTCGCTGGAAGCTGGAAGGATCTCAGCATGTTGAGGACCTTTAGCAGGTGATTGGATGGGATGAGCTGGAAATCTTATGTCTATCACTTCCATTTCAGATACATGATGTCTGTCATTTTTATTAGAAGATCTTCGTATGGGCTATGTATCGAGGTAGTTAATTGACGACGCTCGTAATGGAGGGGTCGGACTGCAGTTCGGGGACTTGTTCCCATCTGGGAGAGAATAGGTCTACGTCCGTGGACCATTCTAACTCTATCAGCTTGAACCCAAGCAGAGCATCCACTGTCACATTGCGGATCTATTATACTTGAACTGCTCACAGGTGCCATCCCTTTAGGGAAGGGATGGTTAACTACACCTAGACTGTATGAGACGTTCTCTAGCATCGTCGAATGCAGCGTCTCATTATCGCTTCGAAGTCCCAGGTCAGCCGTAGGCAGTCTGATCTGCGTGGAGAGAGTTTCCCCACTCATGACAGACCCAACATGGTCTTGGGACTTTCGGGCTTTGACCTTTGTTAGCGAAGTGATTGAGGAAGGACCGATATCGGTCTTTTTAGATCTCTACGAGTGTTTGATGCGTGTTTTCTCCAGACTCTTAACGCATCTTGCAGCAGTGCTCTTAGCACTGGGTCTGTCTCTATTGCGAACTGGAGAGAGATCAGAGCTCCTCCCTGTTCGCGTTTTGGGAATCTGACTGATTACCAGAGTCTATTGACCGACCTTGCAATCTCCTTTTACATTCACAAAGTAAAGTAGAGTTGGTGTGACCACAGGCTTCAATGGCTTCTTTTGCATTGAAACCCTTGAGCTGGAGAGAATCAAGACTTCTTGAAGCTTATCTTGCATCCGCGATGTTCCGGGGATCGGATCATTTCCTTGAATGTTCATGGACCAGCCACCTTGGGTGCTGCCCACCCAAGCCTCTCGTCCAGGAACATTGTTGTCGGAACCTTTCCTAGGCTTAATTATTGCGTGACTGTGTCTGCCTATTTTATGAAGATATTCAGGACTTTGTAATCCAACAAGTATCTTTCCTAGGAAATACGTTACCTTGTGTATCATGAATCCTAGATAGGAGGGGAGCGGGTGATTGACTGGAAGTTGCCAATAGATGACTTTCAGGTCTGGCAAGACTACAAGCACCCCTTTTTGCAACAGGGTCCTTATGTTCAGAAGGATTAACATTCTGAACTCGTTGTTTTATTTGGACTTGTTGAGCGGCGACACGTCCGGTGTGACTCTGAGTTTTCTTTAGTCCTTCTCGTGGACACCCAACGGCCTTCCCTGGAATTCGATGGACTATAGTTTCCTTACCACCTGTATGCTCTAGAGCTCTCAGGTAAACTTCTCCAGGACGTTTTTGGATTATAGGAGGAGTTGAGGAAATGGTGGTAGAGACATCTCTACCTCCCATCTTAGTCCCATCTTGATTAGGCCATTGACCCAAGGATCGAAGGTCCAGCAATCCTAAAGGAACCTCCCTCCTACCAGAAGTATCTCTATGCTTCAATTGATCAGTAGAATTAGATTTTCGACCACCTGCCTGTGGCAGCGTGGTCACTGCAACTGTGGGATGTTTTTGAACAGCCCGAAGTAAATTTCAAGATCTTTCTGTCTTCCTCTTAGGTTGGGGACCCACAACCGTAGAAGAATCTCTTTTTGAAAGGATGCCCCACTTTTGGAGAAGTACTACTTTCTTGGTGTTGGTGTTCTTAATCACTTTCCTGACTACCTCGTCTGGAAAGAGGTCTTTACCCCAGATGTTGGAAGATATTAGCTTCCTTGTTTCGTGTTTTGCTGTCGCGGTAGCGAACACAAACTCCCTACAAGTTCTTCTAGCCTTTATAAAGGCATAAAAGTTTTGTACCAAGATAGCCATAATATGTATTTTAGCTAAGACCTTGAGCATGTCTGGGGTATCTTGATGAGCTGAACAGAACTCTATGTAGTTTTGTAGAGATAGGCTGGCTGCAAGTCTCTCCTTTGTCTCTTGTTCATCATGTAAGAGAAACTCGGATAATTTTGGGAGATTTTCCTTAAATTGTCGACTGGTAAAATCCGCCTCAAGTCTTCCTACTGAAAAGGTTAAGTGGGCTTCCTTCCAGTTCTTCTCCTGACTGGGAAAGGCTAGTGACAGAGGCTCGCACTCCTCGAGAGTAGGACACGGTCTACCTGACTCCACTGCCTCGGTGATATATTTAAATGCTTTCTCCGTAAAGGGGAATGAAATTGAAGCAGGAGCAAGAAAGAAAGAGTGCCTATTACCTGGTGTGAATACCTTCGACAACGAGTAACCTGCCTTTTTTATGCTACTTGATAGGATAGCCTGTGCTTTATCATGGTCGAGAATCATAACCTCCTTTGATTCTGTTCCTTTTCTTAACATTGGTTCATACTTCAGTAGAACGAAACAGTTTGGGAAAGCGTCAAAGCTTGGCCAAAACTGGATTTTGTTCTGAGGAACAGCACCCATCTTCTCCGAGATGTAGAGTTTGCCGTTTAAAATCGGCATCAGCTCCGCAAACCTCCAGAGATTGGTTTTGTAGCATGTCAGAAGGTCTTGATCTATGGGTCGTTTGTATGACCCCTGGGGAGAGACAAGTGGAGCTTTACAAGGCTCTACCTTGAATTTCGCTTCCTGCTTTTCGTCCTGTTTGCGCAAGTTTTCTATTAGATTCTTCACTTGGGACCATAACTGGTCCATTCCATCTAATAGAAGGATAGAAGGCAGAGATATCGATGTCGCTGGCTATAGAGCCAGCATACACGGAAACAATTCCAACCCGACATTCTACCCTTCTTCCAGTGGGCGCTTTCTGCCCTCCTTCCCAAAGGATATCTGGACGTCGGGAGATGTATCTCGTGTCTGGGGTACCACTATTTCCTTACTTGCTGTTGGAAATAGTATCCTACGCATCCTGTCATTAGGCAGGTAAGGTCCTGGAGAGATTTTCTGAAAGCATCTCACCCAGTTGCGTAATTTGGAACGAGCTGCATCCCTAGTTTCTACCGACTTGGGATTCTTGAAACCCTCGGACATTAAGGTCTGACATACCTTGCAAGCCTGCGGGTTCCAATAATGTAGGGGTTTGGAAATAATATTTCAGAGGGCATGAAACCTGCGTGCATTATGACTGTAAAAACACTTACTCTTAGTTTTGCAGAAGACTGAAACACATGACATCTGGTGTTCCTCCTGTAAAGAAAGGAAAACATAATGAGTATACGATTGATTATCTCGCTGATAACAATTTATCAAAAGTTGTCTTTCAACAAAATAGCTTAGGATAGGAAGCTATAAAGGGATAGTAGGAGACACAAACTTGTGTATCCTCTGCAAGCAAATGCTGTTACCACCCTCAGTAATAAATGTGAGGAGATTCCCTTATCAAAGGAACTCCAACTAAAAGGGTTCTAACCCCTAGTGGTAGAGAAGTGTATAATTCACTGTCCCTTTTATTCTTAACACTGTGGGGTAAGGATGACTGATTTCTCAAGCAGCATAATGAAGAAACATCATTCCTTCAATATAAGACCGACACCAGCAGAAGCTCGCACAAGGGTACCCAAGATATGTTAGAAATAACTACTGTATAATCTTACTGTAGTTTTCTATTTGCAGTATGTACCATATTGTAAATTACTTGCTACTGTATAATTATATTTAGTGTGATCCAGCCAGTGTGCTGCCTTTATGGCAAGCATCCGACTGCACGGTCCAGCTGGCATGACGCCAACTGGACTGGAGAAAAATAAAGACATATATTTGTGTATCCCACCCATCCTATTTGCTGTGGCCTCCCTTAAAATATTAAATCATAGAGTTTCCTGATCAGGAAACTCAAGGATAAGGGCTCTGCCCTTTAAGGGTTAGGAGTAATCT
>NC_090730.1:95133734-95141234 GCF_036898095.1 Palaemon carinicauda
TTTCTCACGAAATATGTTGTTATTGTGGACGTCGAGGGCATGATATTTTATGGCGCCTTGTTGAATGTGACAGGACAGTCTCTTAGAGAAATGCATGGTAGTCATTCTTATGCAACGTCCAGAGCATCTTTGAACAGGGCATAAGTAGGAATAGACCATGATGGTCTGTCTAAGGATGTCCTGAGTCAGAGGGGCTGTGTTGTTCCTCATGATGAGAGATCTCGTCTTTGTTATTTGATAGTAAATAGTCAGCTTGACCACAGGGGAAACGTGGTCCTTTATTATATCTCTCATGGCTTTTTCATCTTTGTGGTAATCACGATGCAAAAACCCTTTATAGTATAGGTTAATGGTGGTGGTGGTGTTCTCAGTAGGTAGTTCACCTTGGTACCAGGTGTCCATGGCTAGCTTGATCTCACAACTAACTTGTTTGTTGGAGTACCCATTGCTCACCAGGCCCTGGGCGACTCGGTTAAGTTCTTGATAAGTGTCAGCCAATGAGGAGCAGTGGGAAATGGCCATGCAAGCATAGGCTTTGATGGTGGAGTCCTTGCATCTGGCAGGGCATTCACTGTCTCCATTTAAGCATAAGCCAAGGTTTGTGGGCTTAATGTAATCACTGGTATCAAATTTGGTAAGGTTGGGAGAGATGAGTACATCCAGGAAGGGCAGCCATCCATCGTTCTTATACTCGACAGTAAACCTCAGGGAACTGTACTCCTCAAACATCCTATGGATAATTTCGATGTCTTGAGTAGAACGGGCTATGATAAAAGTATCATCTATGTATCTCATGTACATGTTTGGACGACGTATCTGTGAGAAATCCTCTCTTCAACCACCCCCATATAAAAGTTGGTAAATAGCACACCAAGGGGAGAACCCATATCTACTCCATCCTTCTGTATGTACATGTGGCCACTTTGGGCGGTAAAACGGGCATTCCTATTAAACATTTCAAGCAAGATGTGGAGGGCCTCCTCAGGGATGTTCAGGGTTGGAGTAGAAGGGTCCCTGTAGACTCTCTCCAGGATCAAGTCTATGGTGTGTCCAACAGGTACGGATGTGAAGAGGGACTCCACGTCCAGGGAAGCAATGGGGACCCTTTCAGCTTACTGATGAACTCGGCAGATGAGGCAGCACTATACGTGTCTGGAACATAGTCAAAAGGCTGTTAATTCTTTTTGCCAGGTTATAGATCAGCGTCGGGCGCTGGCTCATAATAGATCGGAGGGGGTTGCCGTTCTTATGTGTCTTCAAATTACTATACAGGTTACCAGGGCTAAAATCCCAAGTGATTGTCTGGAAGTGGACAGCGTTTGTGGCTGCATTGATGGTTTCAATTATCTTGTTAGCCTCTCTCTTCATCTCCTCGATGGGGTTGTAGGAGAGCTTCTCAAACTTGGGAGAATCCTCCAGTATCAGGCCGAGTTCACTGTGATACTCTTATGTTTATAGGAAGACAAATTCAGCAGTCTTGTCGGTTCTCCTCACACTCACATGGGCCTCCTACCTCAGCTTCTCGGCTGCCTTCCTCATGTCACTGGAGACGAGGCCACTGATGTATTGTCCACAATATGTAAGGGCTTCAATCAAAAGCAGGGTCTGGAGGTCATCAGTAGTTCTTAGGGCCCCTTTCTCCTGGTGACAGAGGAGAGGTTTGATCAAAAGTAAGACTTCTAGAGTCTTGTCTTTGGGTTTGGAGTAGGATATGAAGTGGCAGTTAAGCCTCAGCTAGAGGATTACATCCTGGCCGGCAGTAGGGGTATAGGATGAATTATTGATATAGCCCTGCTTGGTTTCAGGAATAGGGAGTTTACCTCCATTGATGTAAATAAGCTTCTTGTGAATAGTCTGCAACCTCTTAGCCCCATTACAGTCTTAAAGGGTGCAGATAGCGTGTCAGATATTGTCCAGTATGCCAAACTATTGTGGGCCTGGAGGACAGCTTCTTCTAGATGATTGTCTTCGTTTTTGTCACTGGATGCATCACTGTTTAGGTTGGTATCATTGAGGGTTACAGTTTCCGCTTCTGATCAGCGGGATTTCTTCCTATTACTCCACCAGGTGGTTCAGATGCTCCAAGAGTTCTCCCTTCACCTTATACTTGTTGCAGAGTTGTCTCTGGAGGAGGCTCCTACTGTAGGTACTGGTCCTTGGGTCATCTTTCTTCTCAATGGCTCTTATTATCTTCTTACCAAGATTACTGCATACTGCCAGTAATTGGATAAGAGTCATCCTTCATGGAGGGTAGTCAAATTCAGGGATAATTAGCGAATCATGGTTTTAATGCAAAGTTTACAGGTTAGGTAAAATTTACAAGTTGGGTAAAAGAATACAGTGAACAAGGTATGCATTTCAGGAGTGCTGTCTCCCTCTCTCAGGCTATAGTGGTGGATACGTTACTACCTACGTCCTTATATAGGGCAATTCTTGCTTAGGCAGAGAGGCAACGAATTTACATTGTCTGCCTCGGGCGTCATGGGCTGAGTGAATAGTGAGGTTGATAGGGTGGTGGATCCTCATTGGCAAAGCTGCTCGCCGAGAGTGGCTGTAGTTCAATCAAACTGTCTTCCCACTTACTTCTGGGTGAATATTTGCCATCTTGTCCTCGGGTAGCTAGGCGCTGATTGGTGGGAGTGCTCACCGAGCGGGTATGCAGACTAGGCAGGTTGTCCTGTCGATGATCAACGCTGTCTGGGTCGGTGTTTTCTTGATCGGTAGAGTTGTCTTTGTTGGAGATGTCATGGTTGGTAGGGTTACTTCTCAGTTTGTTGTTCCTGCGATAGAAGGGGAGAAGTAACATTTCCTGGGTAGCATTAAGTGCCGGTTTTTATCTGTCTATATATTTATAGACTGGGAGAAAGCATTTGATTCTGTCAAATCCTCGGCAGTAAAGAAAGCCCTTCAAAAGAAAGGAATAGATTGCTCTTATATTAGAACACCTGAAGATATCTATACAAGAAGTACAGAAATCCTAAAACTACATAAAGACTGTGAGAAAATTCCAATTGAGAAAAGAGTTAGATAGGGAGACTCCATCTCTACTAAACTATTCACAGCATGCCTATATGTTTTTACAATTTTGATTTGGAAAATGTAGGATTTTCTGATGACATAGTTCTGATTAGTGAATTATGGGAAAAATAGTAAAGGATGATAATTTTGAATAGAGAAATCATAAATAGAGGACTGAAAATGAATATGAGTAAAACTATGATAATGTTCAAGAAAAATGCAGAGACAACAAATAATAGTTATGGATTAATCTTTAAAAATAGTTATTGGATATATGTCCTTAGGGCAGAAAGCAAGGATTTCCCCAGGACACGAGGTCAAAATTAAAAGTAGGATAAACATGGGATGGAGAGCTTTTGGAAAAAGAAGAGATTATGAAAAGTAAAATTCCACTTTCTCTAAAAAGTATAGTATTTAGTGAGCTGGTCCTACCAGTTTTAACTTATGCACCACAAACCTGGATCCTTAATAAAGCCTTGGAACATAAGCTAGTTACAGCTCAGATTTACGAAAGGAATAATGATAGGATTAACACTGACAGACAAAAAAGATTAACATAGATACGAGGGGAAACTAAAGGAGAGGATATTCTAACAACATGTAAGAAAAAATAAGACATAGGCAAGCCATATAATAAGTTGGACAGATAATAAATGGGCATTAAGAATAACAGAATGGGTTCTTGGAGATTGCACAAGAAGCAGGGGAAGAGAGTTTGCTTGTGTGAAGTGGCATAAAATGCCAGTGTACAGACGCAAGTGAAAGCACATGTCTGAGGCCTTTGCTCTGCTAAAGATGATGATGATATATAAATATATATATATGTATATATATAAATATATATATATATGTATATATATACATATATATATATATATATATATATACATATATATACATATATGTATATAAATATCATACATGCACACACACACACATATATATATATATATATATATGTGTGTGTGTGTGTGTGTGTGTGCGTGTGTTTATATATACGCATGCTTACCAGAATGCGTGAAATATCACATGTGGTTGGGCTGAAGATAAACAATAGAAAGACAGAGATGATGAGAACGGAATATGCAATGAAAGATGAAATATCCTTGGAAGGAAGGATTAATCAAATATTTAGGAACTGATGTTTTGTTAAGGGTCTTTAGAATTGGAGTCTAATGAAAGAATAAATAAAAAAAAAACAGACAATGGCTACTTTAAGTAAAATTTGGAAATCAAATAACCTGATATTATATATAAAAAACAGGCTATATTTCAGTTTAGGGAGATATCTGTAATTATATTGGCATGTGTCGTGGTGTGACAATGATACAATATCCAACATATTTTGTAGGTTTGAGAACAAAACCCTCAGACGATTATAGGGAGTATAATGGCGAGACCTGGTTAGAAATGAAACTAAAAGAGAGATTACTGAAGTTCCATATGTGGATGAGATCATGGTGAGAAATAGATGGTGAATTTTTTGGGACGCTCTTTGCACTCCCCATGAAAGATTAGCTCACCAAATTTTTAACTGAGCTCCACAAGCCACTGGAATATTTGGAAGACCTAGGCTAACATGGCTAAGGAAAATGAACCGTTAAGTGGTAGATGATGAAAGGAGCATTGATTTAAAAGCTCAAGATAGAGGCGACTGGCGAAATTTTCCAAAGGGTCTTTGCAATTACCTTGAAATTTATTTATTGAATCAT
Source organism: Palaemon carinicauda (assembly GCF_036898095.1). Classification (NCBI taxonomy): domain Eukaryota; kingdom Metazoa; phylum Arthropoda; class Malacostraca; order Decapoda; family Palaemonidae; genus Palaemon; species Palaemon carinicauda. Next base: position 95,138,465 of record NC_090730.1, read on the forward strand.
GGGTGGAGCATCTTAATTGATTTGCTATTCAGATTTAAGTGTTGCTGAGGCGAAAGTTTCCAAAAAGGTGTTAGGATATCACAAATCACTGAAGATATACATTTTAATGCCTAATGCGATCATAGACCTTCAGACGGCTGTTATTTGGAAAGAAGGTTCCCTTTTGCAACAGTTCTAGAATCAAAATTCCACGACTAAATACTAATAATAAAGAGCGTTTTTTTTTTATGAATAGTAAGGATAAAATATACATCATGAAATCTAAGCTGCTTTGCTAAAACAATATGAAACGTAAATCCAATGAATAATACAATAGGAGATTTACTTATTTCACTTTTCTTCTCATTACAACCCAAAATGACCGACAATATTTACCGTGGGGATCAAATTTTCCTAATATAAAACGTGAGTATAAAAAAATTGTCTGAACCAATCCACCTAGGCGTAAATTCAAGCTGGTGTATTTTGCAAGCAAAGAAAGTTACACCGATATGAAATGCATCTATATCGCAACGCCCATTCATCAGCAAGAGATACAATCTCCAAATATGATATAAATATGTCCAGCAAGACGTGTTATCAAGACTTAACAAGTGATCAGTAATAATCGCATCAAAATGACATTCAGCTGAGACTCGGTATAACGATTAATGAAGGAGGAGGCACACAGGAGGGGATAGTGGATAGGCGGTAGGACTGAGACACGCTTTCACTGCCAACCGAACGGATTATAAATTTCAATTCTAGACGAAACCATTTCCAAACGATTCAGATGAAATCGTTGTATGTAGGTGGCTGTTTGACGGACCTAGAAAAGGATTAGATATATACGTGATGATGAAGAAATGTCTGAGGTTTTTAAACAGAAACGTGGGATATAGCTATTGAAAGGAATTTAATAGAGATCACCTTGTGAGAGATGATGCATTTACTTCAATTTGCATATCTTACTTTTTTATAATAAATTAATTTTGGATAGACTACAAATATAAGGAATCTCACCACCATTCACACATATTCAACTTTTACCTTCCATTAAATTTTGTCACATATAGCATTGCAGGACAAAGCAGAAATAATAAGCCCTTTGCTTAAAGTATTGCCGTTGGCGATAATTTTTTTTTTTTCAAAGAGGAATAATCTATCTCATTATATCGCACTTACCAAAAGGTAAAAGGTATTTCACAATATGATTTCCTAAATTATGTAAAAAAAGAAAAAAAAAACAAAAAAAAAAAACATGATACACGATGAAAACAAAACCTGTAAAATTAATATGGCAGAGCCATGCATTAATGTCTGATAAAGTAACATTTTGAGGATGTGGTTTTAAAATTATTCAGCCTCATCGATAATAGACGTCTCTGTCAATTCTATTTATTTTTCTATTCCTTAAAGTACAGCACGAGCGTTCATTGTATCAAACATAACGTGTACCTATACTCATTAGAGTACTGTTAAATTCTTACATAACGATTACGTAATTTAACATGTCTGTAAAAAATAGCTACAAAAACTAATGGATCTCTCTCTCTCTCTCTCTCTCTCTCTCTCTCTCTCTCTCTCTCTCTCATCTAATGTTTTTAGGTTTTAAAACTGACTCGTACTATTTGTTCTATTACTGCATACTTCCATTTATCAAAACGAAAATTTAAGATTCTAGTAAGAATAACCTATACGTTTTCTGTAACCTATAGCAAAATGAAGTTCATTCACAAAATGTTTCCAAACATACCCTAGATAAATAGTACTTATAAAAAATCCTTACTTCAAAACAGGAGGGAATCTAGTTTGATAACTAATTCTTTATTATTTTTAGAAATTAATTCAGGTTAACTTATTTATTTTTTGAGTATAAATATTCTTGATGGTGAAGAAAATCACTCAATTAACCAAAGAACAAGATTACGGTGTGTAACACATTGACATGCTAAAACAATATCAATGTAAAGGGTGTAAGCAAAAAGTAATCCTGCCTAACGATAGAATCACAGGAACTAAGAACAGATTTTAGATGGCTCTGGAGGTTAAACTAAATGAATAAGACCTAGCAGGAAATATTACAATAATAGCGTAATTACTAACTGGCAGAGATGGAAAACATAAAAACACCAGTTCAGGTAATTCTGTATAAAAACACAAAGGTCTGCTTATAATTGTAAAGAATGAGAAATCTCTTCAGTGAGAAACAAAAGATAGTACGACATTTGTGAAGCCACATCATCACTCAAACGGTTAACTACTGCACTGTAATTTCCTCTAGGTAAGGGTAAAAGAGACTCTTTAGCTATGGTAAGTAGCTCTCCAATGAGGATCCGCCACCCTATCAACCTCACTATTCACTCCGCCCATGACACCCTAGGCAGACAATGTAAATTCGTTGCCTCCAGACCCTGCTTTTAGCTGAAGCCCATACATATTGTGGACAATACACCAGTGGCCTCGTCTCCAGTGACATGAGGAAGGCAGCCAAGGAGCTGAGGTAGGAGGCCCATGTGACTGTGAGGAGAACCGACAAGACTGTTGAATTTGTCTTCCTATAAACAAAAGAGTATCACAGTGAACTCGGCCTCATACTGGAGGATTCTCCCAAGTTTGATAAGCTCTCCTACAACCCCATCGAGGAGATGATGAGAGAGGCTAACAAGATAATTGAAACCATCAATGCAGCCACAAACGCTTTCCACTTCCAGACAATCACTGGGGATTTTAGCCCTGGTAACCTGTATAGTAATTTGAAGACACATAAGAATGGCAACCCCCTCCGATC
>NC_090730.1:95168734-95173734 GCF_036898095.1 Palaemon carinicauda
GAAGAAAGAGAAAAGAAAAATGAATACTATGAAGAACCGCAGAGATATGAAAATTGTGATTGGAGACGTCATTGCAAAAGTAATCAAGGGATAGAGAATGTGATGGTTGTCGAGGGTTTAGGCAAAGTTGCCTATGAAAATTTAACACATTTCATGAGTTTCTGTTCAGTAAAAATTCTTGTCATTGAAGGTACTCCTTTTTAACACAAGAACATCCACAAGTATACATGGACTTCACCAAATATGATTAAATACACAAATCCTCGCATACAACGAAGTGCACAGGAGTCTCTTCAATCTCCCAGCAGATATACGGGAGAGCACACAAATTGCCCAGTTAGACCCAGGGGTCGAGATAAATTCCGAGGAACAACACAGGATAATTACATCTTACCTGGCAATTGCCTCCCTACGGGCCTCCTCACGAGCCATTAGCTCTCCTCGACATGCAGCTCATGATGGAGAGGACAGTGGTTGACGTAACGCCTCCTACGTGGTGGGACAGCGTCTTCCTCCAAATCCTCCGGCGGGAATCAGGAGTAAAGGTGTCGCAAGTGACGATAACCTGCAATATCACAGCCGTGATCCATCTCCACAATGCACCTACACCGCAGATGGCTCAGCACATCTACAGAAAACCACTTCCAAGGGAGGTCCGTCAGAGTATTCCTTCAAAAAAGCGTAAGCAAAATCTCCAAAAGGCTGCCAACAAAAGAGCGTACGTCCAGAAGCTTATACACGCCCGAACTGTCTAAGCCCGGCCTTTACTCACAGCACTACAGTTCCATTCCAACTCGAAAACAAAATAAAAACAATCGTTAACACGATAGTTAGGCAATTCACAACAAGAGGAGGAATCACTGAGCAAAACCACTGAACGTTATGTTAACGTAAAAAAAAAAAATTACAGTTACTGAACTGAATATAATAGAGCACTTAAAACTAAAGTACAAGGCTGATTTAAGAAAATAAACAAGCAATAAATTACGTTAATTTGACACCTTCCTCCCCCTCAAAAAAAATATTATTCAAATAGAATAAATCTTTTTAGTACCACACAACCATATAACATTCTAGAAAATAACCATATCAAAAACTTAATCTAAAACATCCTACAAGGGAAAAAGAGACAAAACCTAATATAAAACATCCTACAAGGGAAAAAGAGACAAACCCTAATATAAAACATCCTACAAGGGAAATAAAGACAACCTAATCTAAAATATCCTGCAAGGGAAAAATAAGGTTAAGCAAAACTCACAACATTATGAAATAGACTTTTAAGATAAAGCCCGAATCGATATAGCATTTTAAATATGATAAAAAATTAACTACCTTAAATATAATTTTCAATACAAACCCCGAAGGAGAAATGAGAAGGGTGAGGTTAGTAGAGAACTGACCAGACTTATATCCTAGAAAGGCCTCAAATACCTTCTTTAATCTCACCAAATGAGTCCGCCAGTCATTGCTGTGAATAACCAAATCATCTATATAAATTCCTGTACCCTCCAGACCACATATAACTCGGTTCATCAACCGCTGGAAGGTACATGCTGCATTCTTCATCCCAAAGGCCATTACCTTACATTTGTAAAGCCCAAAGGGCGTAACAAAAGCGGAAATCTCACGAGCTCGATCCGATAGGGGAACCTGCCAATACCCCTTTAAAAGATCCAATTTAGTTATAAACCAAGCAGGTCCTATCCGATCAAGACAGTCCTCAATACGTGGCAAAGGGAAAAAGTCATTCTTTGTATTAGCATTGATCTCGCGGTAGTCCACACAAATGCGAAACTGCACGTCAGGTTTCTTAACAAGTACAATAGGGGAGCTCCAAGGACTTACCAAAGGTCTAATTAAATCGTGCTCCAACATATACTTTATCTCCTTCTCGACAATATCCCGTTTTTCTGGATTTAATCGATAAGGACTTTGTTTGACTGGGGAAGCACTGCCCACATCAACATGTTGGAGCAAGGCCGTTCTACCTGGAGAGGCCTGAAATAAATCTGAAAAATAAGATATTAGTTTCATCATGTCATCCTTATGGATAGCCTCCAGATGCTTCAAACCCTTTACTAAAGTTTCCAAATTTTGCATATTACTTGTATGAGCATCTGAAGATACCTGGCAAAACAAGTCGGCTGGTTCTTCTAATCTGTGGTCTAACACTAGAGACACTGGCTCATATACTATAGCTAGAGGATCAAGTCTACCAACTGTGTAAGATTTCAGTCTACTTATATGGAATATACGACACTTTCATTTGGTCCCAGGAGCTCCCACTTCATAAATGACATCAGACAATTTCCGGAGTACCTTCCAAGGCCCCTTGTACCTAGGTTCCAGAAGATTGTCAGAGTCTGTACTCAAATCCAAAACAAGCTCACCAGGCTCAAACGAATGTGCCTTACTCTTCTTATCATAATTTTTCTTCATTGAGGCCTGAGACAACACCAAATTATCCTGGGCAAATTTCCAGGCAGCTGATAATCTCCTTCTCAGGTCCTCAACGAACTCACCCACATTCAACTCTTTCTTATGACTAACCTCTAGCAACTCATGGAAAATTTCTAGAAGACTACGTACTTTATGTCCTAAAATCAACTCAAATGGAGCTATACCTGTGGAAGAATTGGGATGATTACGTATAGCAAAGAGAGCAAAGGAAAGAACTTTATCCCAATCCTCGCCTTGCTCATAACATTACCTTTTTAGAATAGACTTAAGGGTTTGGTGGAACCTTTCCACTACGCCCTGACTCTCTGGGTGGTAAGGTACACTGGTAATGACAGCACATATACCTTTAAATACTTTGCTCGTAAAATTCATGCCCCAATCGGTTTAAATTTTACGAAACAACCCATACCTGGAAAAAAATTCTATTAGTTTCTCAAACACTACTTTGGATGTAATTTTCCTCATAGGAAAAGCTTCAGGAAACCTAGACGCTCTGTCCATTATAGTTAGAAGATAAGTAAATCCTGATTTAGTTCGGGGCAAAGGGCCAACCACATCAACATCCAACTCTGAAAAAGGATCTCCAATTGCAGGAATTGGATGCAAAGGGGCTTTAGGAATAGGTTTATTGAGTTTACCCATTATTTGACATGTTTCACAACTTCCTACAAATTTCTTCACTGAGGATATCAATCCTGGCTACCAAAAATATTTTGCCAATATACTATGTGTTTTACAAACTCCAAAATTACCAGAAAAGGAATCCTCATGAGCTAAACTAAGGACATCATTCTTATATTTTGAAGGTACCACAATCTGTTCTACCCGAGAGGTTTGATTCAAGCCATGATCCACAGGATGACTAACTCTATACAACAAACCTCTAATCACACAGAACCTTGGTTTTGTTAAATCATCCATACCTCCTAATTCATAATTGGATTCAGCCTTCTGAGCTTCAATAAAGCTTACACGGTCACAATCAGGTTTGAATATTTTATTTATAAAAATACTACTACCACTACCTACAGACCCGGGTCTCTCTACATCTACCTCTAAACTACTAAAGTTTAAATTATCCTCATTCTGTAAGACAGCAGCAGCCTTTGCAGGAGCTCGAGTGGGAATATTTCATAACCTTGGGCATCCAACATATCATTCCCAAAATGCCGTCAAAACCAAGGATGGGAAGCTTTTCTACCACTGCCAATTCTGTCACCTTGTGATACCCTGGGAAGAATACCTTTACCTCCACCAAAGGTGTAGAAACCACTGTATCTGGTAACCCACCCAGGACCACATAATTTCCCGAATTTTCACCAACATCCTTCAACACCCTTGAAAAGACCAATGATCGAGCAGACCCAGTGTCCCTTAAGAAGTTCACTCTGACAACTTTACTATCAATAACCAAACTGCCAGGCCAAATATATTTGTCAAAAAGTCACAAAGGAGAGCTAGTAGGTGATTAATTTATTTCACCTCCACTTCCACTAAACTCAACCCTTCCTCCAGTTCCTGGAGAACACTCAACTTCAGTATTAGGGGTAGTAGGGGCATTGGCTATTAAAGATACGGGAACGTTGTTACCTCCCCTTCCGTTCTGCTGGAGATACCTCCTCCGGGCAGGACTCAGAGCTTGAAAGTGCCCCTGCTCGTGATACCAAAAAAAAGTTCCCCTAGCTCTATCAACATTATTAGAACTTTGGTTACCCTGGGAAAACACCTGAGTGTTCCTTCCACTTGTGTTATTTCCCTGGCTAGCTTGAACCTTTATTTTAATGGGGTTATTGGATCTCCAATTATTATTTGGCCTGGCAGACTGGGATTTAAAGGCTGATAGACTAAAGGTACTACTACCTACACAGTGTGTTAACACAAACTCATCAGCTTTCCGAGCAGCTTTACTTAAGCTACATGCTTTAACCTCCTCCAGGTGAATCCTAAGCTCTTTACTACAAGTTTTGTTAAACTCAAGTAGCATCAGTTCCCTCAAGGAGGAGAAGGAGACCACCTGGCGACTCTTTACCCAGTTGTCAAATTGCTCCTCCTTAAGATGGGCATACTCCACATAGGACATAGTATCGGGCTTCATAGAATTTCTAAATTTCAGGCGATAAGCCTCAGGGACCAAGTCATACGTCTTGAGAATCAACGCCTTAACTTTACTTTAATCTCTGGCTACACTCTCTTCCAAAGCATTAGATTGGCGAATAGCCTTACCTACTAACCTTCATTGAATTAATACAGTCCACATCTCAGTGGGCCAAGACAATCTAGTGGCCACCCACTCAAAAGCCTTAAAGAACTCCGGCACATTACTTTCATCAAACTCTGGCACTAACTTTAATACCGCACTAATGTTAAACCTATCTGAATAAGGACCGGTGGGAGTACTATTAAAGTCAGGGTTAGCTCGTAACGTAGCCAAATCTAAGTTAATTCTAGCTATTTCCAAGTCATGGCGCCTCGCCCTCTCATTCTCTTCGAATTGTACCTTCAATAATTCTATTCTTTTACAAATTATGGTAAGGTGA
>NC_090730.1:95178734-95198734 GCF_036898095.1 Palaemon carinicauda
TATATATATATATATATATATATATATATATATATATATATATATATATACACATTATATTCTGGTCCCGAGCCTGGGAACCAGACATATGATATAATATATATTACGGCTGGCAGAACATACAACCTCTCAAGTTCCAAACTCACCTGTTTGCTTTTACATTAAATCTGTTAGACTTGAAAATATATATACTTATACTCTGAGACAGTTCTATAACTACTACACAGAAATATACAAAGCACTGAATATCCAAAGGTCTCTTAAGTACACTGAAATCAACACTGAGTAATAATTCTTAAGAATTATTCAAACAACTCTTACTTTGATTCTTTACAGGATGCAAGCGAATATGTAGTAAACACTGACGATTGAAATAATACACTCTTTACAAAAATAAATATATTCTATAAAAAGTACGACACTTTGAATGAATATAGATAAAACAAATTAATCACTCGAAATAGTAAGTCTGAACAAAACTTAGATTAAGACAAAAATGTTTTAATCTGAAAATTATATAATCACTTGACTTGAAATATTAAATCTGAATAAACCTTACACTAAGAAAAAAGAAATACAACTATGAAAATCATGCAATCACTTATTTCACTTGAAATTAAAATTTTCACACTATTTAATTAGTCTTAACACTCAATGAATATAATTAACCGGATAATGATACAATTCCTATATTATGTTGCTACAGGGCCTGTTACAAACACTCTAAGAGAATATCTATAACTACTCACTATGTTTACAAAAACTGGTCACATAAAAACTGAGATTTCACTGAACACTTTTAAAACAATACACTGAGAGGTGTATGAGAGAGAGAGAGGGTGATATAGCTAGGACTTAAGGCTGGGATTCTCTATTTGATTTATGCAACCTTGGGGTCACCTTCATATAAAACTTAGTTACTTTCAGAATTTTTCAGGTCCGAGATCGGGAAGGGTGGGGGTTTGGCCTAAAGGCGTCAAAGTTATCAAGTAGATAAAAAATGTCAACAGGTGAATCCTGGGTTTGAGGCAATTATCGGACGCACAGTGAGACGACTCTCTGTCAGCTAACTCCACCCACCCTTTTTCCTCGAAATAAAAAAAAAAGATAATATCTAACACTAGGATTTTCGGGAATCTTCCAAAGCACATAGCACAATATAAGAATTGCATATTTTAACACAAACCTTACGCAATACCTAATGAATATATAAAAGAACATTACATAAGCCCTTGTTCATATCTTCTACAAATTACATAATACTTCGTAATAAAATAAGTGAAATCAAATGTTAATTCTCAAAAATAATGTAAATTTACATATACTGAATGAAGAATACAATGAAATTAACAACGAAAGTCTTACGTAATTTACATAATAACTTATACCTACACGAGAGGGACTCATCTTAAGAGCTGGCTATTAACCTCTTCAATCCACAAAGAAAACATCAATAAAATACATGAATAAACTACCGTATTTTATTCTATACTAGACCAGCTTCGCAAGATGACTCCCCCCAAAAAAGATTATTTATTCCGGGCCTGAATCCATCGATTTAGCCTGAGAAAAATAATCTGCTACCACGTTATCTTTACCTCATATATGCTTTACAATAATACAATACGGTTGCAAACATAATGACCACCTGGTTAGCCTCTGATTATTATTTTTCATCTTATTAACGAAAGTTAAAGGGTTATGATCCGAATACTTTGTAATCACTTCCTTTTTGTGGTCGATTCACAGAGACCTAAAACTTGTTTATGACTATGACTAACGCTAATAGTTCCTTTTCAAGTGTCGAGTAGGCTCTCTGATGTTTCTTCAGCTTCAGTGACATGAAACAAACTGTTGAAATCCGGTACTTGAAGTATCGGATTTGGAGTTAAATAGGCCTTCCTCAGATTTTTCCATTTTCCAGATATCTCGATAACATAGGTCTGGTCTCTGCCCTTCTATAAAACCCGGAATGGTTCTGGGAACTCGTTGGCGAGACGGAATCACCTTTCTAGTAAATAGATGACCAACACCTTATGTCCTTCTGCAACCTGTCTGTTCGTACTCTTAATACCAAACCTTATCTTCGTTCGTCATTGATTCGTTTTCATGCTTTCTAGGGAAAATTTCCTTAACTCGCTGATCCTTTTCCTCACATTCTTGACGTTTCATCTGTCCGTTTCCTTCGGATCCTTCCCTTTTTCTTCCAACATTTTCTCTGGTTCTCGTACTTCTAGTCCGAATACCATTTCATTCGGGCTACATCCCATATTTTCTTGATAAGCATTTTGTATCTCAAATAACAATAACGGTAGTCCAATGTCCCAGTCATTCCCTGTTTTGTTGCAGTACTTCGTTAACATACTTTTCAAAGTTTGATGAAACCTCTCTAATGCACTTGGGTCTCCGTATAATAAGGTGTTGATAGTTGTTGTTTCACATCCAACAGTTTCATTACGTACTGAAATAATTTTGACGTGAAATTGTTACTCGGCTCCTTAGAAAGATCTCCAGATTACCAAACTTAGTAAAAAAGTCCAGTAACTTCTCGGCTATTATTTTGGCACTGATATTCCTGACGGATATGGCTTCTTGATATCTCGTCACTGGACACATCAAGGTAAACATATATTCTTGAATTTTTTGTCCTTGGTAAAGGTCCCACAATGTCGATCATTACCTTGCTGAACGGTTCTCCTCGAACTTCTATCAGGTGTTAGGGAGCTTTCTTAATGTACTAGTTTGGCTTTCAAGCCATGTGACATACGTGACATGCAAGGCAAACCTTGCTTACGTCCTTGTGCATGCCAGGCCAGAAAAAGTGTTTCATAATCTTCTCCGTTGTCTTCCTTATCCCCATATGTCCTGTCTCATGCACTACAGCGATCACCTGTCTTCTCAACGGTGCAGGAGCTAATATCTGACGATATATCCTTCATTCAGAATTTCTAGGGATATCGCCGGGTCCATGCATCCTCATAAGCATCCCCTACTTAAAATAATAAGAGATGAGAGACTGCTGTGCCTCCGTCTCGTCAACAACACGATACAATAACTCGATTAACGTTCCATCCTTCCGTTGCAATCCTATCCGCCTTTTTCTACGTACTTGTGCTAGTTCTAATGCTGAATTTTCTATTTCTTACAGGTCCATTTCTTCTTTGTCATCTTGTCTACTCGTCGTTCGTTTCTCTTCGCTTGGTCTTACTCAGAAGTTCTCTTGCATACCATCAAGGGAATCCTCTTCTTCGGAAAACAAATTCTCTAAGGTCATCATTCTTTTGATTTCTTTTTCTTCTTCAGCAGCCACTATCTTCATCATACTTCTAGCCACCACACAACTAGAAAACAGATTTGGGTAATCCTTCATGAGTTCAGTTGAAGGACTATACTTAAATGGTTTCTCCGTTACAATGGGACAAGGCAAAAATGGCGCTCCACCAACCTCATTACCCAGCAGGACTTCTACCCCTTTGACAGCCATTGAATCCTTTACCACAAAGTCAAAATTAACTGTCACCAACTCGCATGACAGTTTCAAACGGCAAATAGGGGTAACCTCTTCACCTTCTATCCCCTTCAAAATAACCGAGTCTCCTGTGAAAGACTGTTCTACCAACGGGTGTACTCCTCGTACCACCACACTATGGTTAAAACCCGTGTCACGCAATTTACTGACCGGGGTTTGCTCACTCCCGTCTATTCCTGCTAACATACCTAAATAAATTTATGGTTTGAAGGTATCCACGCTGTTTGGGTTTGTCATGTTCATTGTGTAAACGCTGGTTGGTTTATTTTCCTCTTCGACGTTTCCCGATTGTTTCTTCGTCCTCGCGTTGTGTGAAGTTGAATTATCCTTAGTCACTTCAGTGATTGCTTTAGGATGGTTTGATCAATATTCCTTTCTGATATGGCCACTCTTGCCACACTTAAAACAGACAATATCAACTTTCTGCACGTCATTCACAATACTTGAAGGAGGACGATTCGATGATTATTGCTGTGGTACTATCGCATTCTGCTTAGGGACAGTACCAGTGCTACTTCCGCTGTAACTGTTGAACTTGTAACTATTAAATCAGTTATTACTGAACTGGTTTCCATGGTTCGGCGAATACTTGACACTTGGTCGGAATGACGGTTGAAACTTCACACCCAAGGAGAGTTTACGACTGATAATATTATAGTCTTCACTTAGCGAAGCAGCTTTATAAAGTTTCTTAATTTTTAGGAATTCCTCGTACATACTGTTCTAGTAATTTCATTTCTTCTAAATCCACTTTCTCCCTCTCGTTAGCAGCCTCTGTCCATCTCTTAAAACATTGTCATACCTTATAAGTATAATCCAGGAAAGTAATTTTCTCATCCTTCTTCAAACTTTGGAAACTTTCATCTTAATATTCAGGAGTCATCTGATACAATAGCAGCATGCTCCTCTTCATTTCTTTATACTCCTTCCTCTAGTTCTGATATGAGGATAAGTAAGCCCTGCGTCCTTTCCTAAACAGAACACTCTGCAATATCACAGACTATCTATTTTCAGGTCCTTGCAATGTTAATGCAAGCGTTTCAAAATTATCGAAGAATTCATCAGGCTTCTTCTGTGAACCTTGGAATTAACCTCTGTGTGTTCACCACATTAAACACTGGATCGTGCATAGCAGGAGTCACCTCTGTCTGCGTTGCCGACTGTGCAAGGGCATTCAACAGCTCCTACTCCCGCACATGTTGTGCAATCTCTCTTGCCTCTTCCTTCCCGTTTTCTTCTCATTCTCTATCTTTTTATTCTTTTTTCCCTCTCTTTTTCTTCCCGTTCCCTCTCTTTCTCTTCCAATCTCCTTGCATTTCTTGCAACTTCTCTGGCTTCTTCTTTCTCTCCCACTATCATTTTGAACTTGATCAAATTCTTCTCCGCTGCAATGCATCGGATCTCAGTCTCTTCATCCCAATCTAATTTCATGCCTTCATTTTGTAGGTCAACTGGTCCATACTTCGCATAAAATTCTTCCTCAGCTTCCTCCAACAGTTCATGAACTGCTACATCATTTTCTTCCGTTAACTTCCCCAAGTTCATCAACGCTTCTAAGGCTAGAAACTTAATTTGGGCTTTAATCATCCCACTCGTTGCTTGGCCACCACATGCCATCAAAATTGAGAGCCACTGAGCTTTAGTTACACTAGCCTCTGACAATTCCTGAATCTTTGGGTTAATGAAAAACTCTTGGATATTCAACTGTGCCATCTTGTAATTTAAAATTATTTAATACCTATCCAAAAAAAACATCTTAACAATACAAAAAAATCCTATCAACACTGAATTGTTCAAAACCTTTAATCAAAACATGGCCCTTATTTAACCAATATTCAAAACAGACTCGCTTGATCCCAAGGGTCTGGGAACTAAAAATAAATCATGCTATAGTCCCGTGTATGGGAACCTATCATATAATATATTATATATTACAGCTAGAAAGCTATACAACCTCTCTTGTTCCAAACTTCCCTGTTTATTTTTACATAAAATCTGTTACACTTGGAAATATTAATACCCAAACTTTGAGACAGTTATATAACTCCCAGACTGGAATATACAAAACACTGAAAATCCAAAGGTCTCTCAAGTACACTCAAAACAACTCTGGGTAATTATTCTTAAGAAATATTCAAACCACTCTTATTTTGATTCTTAACAGGATACGAGTAAACACTGATGATTGAAATAATACACTCTTAACATAAATAAATATATTCTATAAAAATTACAACACTTTGAAAAAAAATACATAAAACAAATAAATCATTCAAAATATTAAGTCAGAATAAAGTTCAGATGAGGACTAAAATATTACAGTCTGAAAAATATATAATCACTTGACTTAAAATATCAAATCTGAATAAACCTTAGACTGAGACAAAAGAAATAATACTTATGAAAATTAAACAATCACTTGTTATACTTGAAATTATTTTTTTCACATTATTTGATTAGTCTTAACAATTAATGAATATAGTTAACCAGATAACGGTACAAATACATTTCACGTTACTACAGGACCAGTTACAAAAACTCTAAGAGAATTTCTATATATACTCAATATGTTTACAAAAACTTGTGAGACCAAAACGCTTAGATTTCACTGAACACTTTTAAAACAAAACACTGAGAGGTGTGTGAGAGAGAGAAAGGGGGAGATGACTATGACTTAAGGCTGGAATTCTCTATCTGATCTTTGCAATCCTGGGGTCACCTTTATATTAAACTTAACTACTTTTAGAATGTTCCAGGTCTGAGATCTGGAAGTGGGGCGGGGTTGGCCTAAGGGCGTCAGAGTTATCACTATACAAAAAATGTCAAGAGACGAATACTGGGTTTCAGGCAACTCTCAGATGCACAGCGACATAACTCTTTGTCAGCTAGCTCTACCCACCCTTTGTCCTCGAAATAAAAAAAAAGATAAGATCTAAAACTAGGATTTTCGGGAATTTTTCAAAACACATGGAACATCATAAGATATGCATATTTACTCACAAACATGATGCAATACTTCATAAATATATAAAAGAACATTACATAACTCATTGTTCATATCTCCCACAAATCACATAACATTCTCAAACATCTTACATAAGACTTTGTAACAAAATACATGAAATAAAAAATCAATTTTTTAAAACAAGGTAAATTTACATACACTGACTTGAATGAAGAATACAATAAAATTAATAATGAGTACGACATAATATACATAATAAGCTTTTACCTACATGATGGGAACTCATCTTAAGAGCTGGCTATTTACATCATCAATCCACAAATTAAAATATGAATTATATACATAAATAAACCACTGTATTTTACTCTACACTAGACCAGGTTCATAAGAATATATATATATATATATATATATATATATATATATATATATATATATATATATATATATATCTGAAATAAATATACATACATACACACGCACACACACACTTACACACACACACACGCATATATATATATATATATATATATATATATATATATATATATATATATATATATATATATATATATATATATATATATATATATAATATAAATATACATACATACACACGCACACACACTTACACACACACATATGTATATATATATATATATATATATATATATATATATATATATATATATATATATATATATATATATATATATATATATATATATATATATATATATATATATATATATATATATTATATGCATATATATAAATATATATATATATATATATATATATATATATATATATATATATATATATATATATATATATATATATATATATATATATATATATATATATATATATATATATATATATATATATATATCTCAAACACATATACATTCATAGACACGCACACGCACACACACACACACACACATATATATATATATATATATATATATATATATATATATATATATATATATATATATATATATATATATATATATATATATATATATAGCCTATAACGCAACTGTGTAACGCCCTTTACTTGCAAACAAAATGGCTGAAGGTTATTTGAATACTTTTCAACGATGATGTACGAGTGAAGTGACAATGAGGTCGACGTCTGTATTTCCCATTCATTGTCCTGTCGCCATTATGATCATGAATAACAATGGCATAAATTGCGAGCGTAAAGATCCAGAAATAAAGACTCAAAGAAATGTGCGCCGCAGGAAGAATAGAAAAGACGTACGGACAAGAAAGAAAGTAAGGGAGGGGAAAGATTGAGGAAGAAAGAGACAGGAAAGTTACTAGTGGAGGGAAGGGGGAATGTAAGGGACTTACAAGGGAAAGAGGCCCCAAGAAATGATAAAAGCGGTATCGTAAAAAAAGATTCAGAATATAGAAAATGGGACAAAGGGAAAGGGAAGGACAATGAAAACGCGACGGGGACGATCCTTGCTGGATTAAAGAAAAAAAAAATAGGAAAAAAGAAATGTCGCCACACTTTCGTAGGTGACGATCCTCGAATACATACCGAGTATTAACATACCTAATTCCTCTGAGTCCGACTAGTTGTTCGGCAATTCTCGGAACTTGAAACTCTCATCTTCTCTTCGTTTAATATAAGTGAAAACATTAGCAGCTTGTCTTATATACCATATATATTTTTATATAATGTCGTGACTTTAAAGTAAGATTTACAAGTTTTGCAGTGTAAAACTAAAGCGCACTTTTCACATGAGAAAATATTTCTCTATTTGTCATGGATTTTCGTTGTCTCGTCCATTTCGAAAGTAGTCTGTGAGGTCTGCGGCCTATGGAAGATATGGCAACCGAACAAGTTTTCAATACAGGAGTCAGGGGATAATCTCCTTATGCATTCTTGTAATTGACAAGCAGTATTAAAGAAATGTTGTGGTTATTGGATTTTAACTTCAACAATAAGCAGAATTGGGCTTACACTGCTATTATAATGGATTTTCTCTTTTGATTTACGAGCACTCAGCTTGTATGAATATTCCGGAAATAACAGCCACTTTAAAGTTCAATTTTTCAGGACGGAAATATAATTTTCGAAATCGAATTTAACATGATGATGTACTAAAATTTATTAAAATAGATTCATTTGGGTTTAGAGAGAAAATTCTAGTTTACCCAAGAGGAATTTGTGTTCATAATTAAGTCAAAAACAATAGGAAAAATTAAAAGAGCTTGGGATTGAAATATTTTGGAACATTAGGGTACACAGACGCACATGAATACACGCACACATAGAAATACACACATACACACATACACATACATACATACATACATACATATATATATATATATATATATATATATATATATATATATATATATATATATATATATATATATATATATATATATATATAGCTGGTAAATTAAATAAATTCCCGAGGTCCAAACTCATGTGATTATATTACATAAGTCAGTTATACTTGAAAAATACCCGAGCTCTGAGAATAATAGGCAACGCCCAGACGGTAATATATAAAAACACTGAATATCCAAAGCTCTCTTAATTAAACTAAAAACCAAACTGGATAATTATTTAACAAGAACTATTCAAAACATCTTACTTTGATTCTTAGTCAGGTATTACTGTTAAGAAATAAGGGTGATCGAAATAATACACACTTTACAAAAATAAATATATTCCAAAAAAGGTTACAATAATATGCAATAATAATTAACACCAAAATTATATTATTCGAAATATTAAATCTGAAAAAACCTTAGACTAAGACAAAAGAAGTTATACAATCACTTGTTTCACTAGAAATTAATTTATTAAAAAAAAAAAAAATTATTTTGATTATAAATGAAAATAGTTAACACTTTAACACTCTAAGGAGTAAATATTAAATGAAATCTACATAAATATAAGTGCTACACTCACGTGTTTTGGATCACATGAGGTAACGGAATAGTTAAGCCAAAAAAAATACACTTCCCTGTTTTAACTTAAACTCATAGTGCCAGTTACAAAAATTTATATTGTGTAAGTAGTTACATTAACAAAATACATGTGAAATATCCTTCAATGGATTCGTCAACGTTTGAACTCACTACACAAGATATATGTTGGTTAGAAATCGTAAATCCTATTTCAAGAGGGCATACACTAAACGCACTCATCTGGAGAGATGGCGTACTTGGCTCTTTCACAGGGACAAGCGGGATCTCTTCTGTCATTTATGCATTCCTAGGGGCATATATATATTGGCTTAAAACTTCTGGATAATTCTAATTAGATCATTCTAGTGGCATGGGGTGCAAGACCAAGGGGCATAAGGTTACCAGCTAAGTAAATCAAATAAGGGAACTAACCTTGCTTGCAAGGCAACCCTCTCTTAGCTAACTCCACTCACCTATCCCTCGAAGCAGTAAAAAAAGGGTAAATCTATTTCGAGGAGTTTCATGCCTACTCTAACCTCATTAAAAAATTACATAAGCCCTCGTGTTCAAACCTCGTATGGGACATACAGATACCTAGACGAGATTACATAAGACATCGTAACAATATATGGGAAATAATAGATTAATTCTTAAAAATAACGTAAATTTACATATACTGACTTGAATGAAAAATACAATGAAATGAATGATAAAAGTCTTATGTAATTTACATACAACTACTTAAACCTACATGAGAGGCACTCATCTTATGAGCTGGCTATATATCTCTTAAATATGCAAATGAAATACAAAAATATAAATATAAACTCTATATTACACCAGCTTTGTAACATTGCTCCCCACAAAAAAGATTATTTATTCCGGGCCTGAATCAACCCATTCAGCCTGAGATAGATAATCTGTAACTATGTTATCTTTACCTGATATATGCTTTACATTAATATAATACGGTTACAAACATAATGACCACTTAGTTAGCCTTTGATTATTTTTCTTTATGCTATTAACAAAAGTTAAAGGATTGTAATATGAGTAAACCATAATTTCTTCATTATGTGGTCTGTTCACATAAACTTCGAATTTCCTTATTGCTGTAACTAGCGCTAGCAGTTCCTTTTCATCGTCGAGTAGGCTTGTTGGTAGCTTCTTCAACTTCGACGACATAAACCAAACAGTAATAGGACAGCTCCAATCCCATTATCTGACACATTCACTTGGATAAAGAATTTCTTGTTGAAATACAGTTTCAAAGTTAATATGGCCTTCCTTCGACTCTTCCTTTTTCCTGGTATTTCGATAACGTAGGTCTGGTCACTGCTCTTCTCCAAAACCCGGAATGATTCTTGGAACTAGTTGGCAAAAGGCAATTTCCTTATCGGTGAGTAAACTAAAACCTGTCATGCTACCGCAAACTGTCTATTCGTACTCTTCATACCAAAACATTTCTTGGTTTTTCCTTGACTCGTTTTCATGCCTTTTAAGGAAAATTTCCTTATCTCGCCGATCCTTTTCCTCAAATTCTTGACGTAATCTCCATCCGTGTCCTCTTGATCCTTGCATTATTCTGCTAACATTCTAATCTGTCCTCGCATATCTTACCCAAACACCATTTCATTTGTGCTACATCCCATGCTTTCTTGATAAACATTGCGTACCTCAAATAAAATTAATGGTAGTCCGGTGTCCAATTCATTTCCTCTTTTGTTGCAGTACTTTGTCAACATACTCTTCATGGTATGATGAAATCCCTTTAATGCATCCTGGATCTGTGAGTGATAAGCAGTAGATAATTGTTGGTTCAGATCCCACAGTTTCATCCCATCCTGAAACAACTTCGACGTGAAATTAGCTCCGCGCTCGCTCTGTACCTTTTCTGGAATAACAAAGTTAGTAAAAAAGTCTAGTAGTAATTTTTCAGCAATTACTTTGGCACTGATGTTCCTGATGGGTATGGCTTCTTGGTATCTCATCACTGGACACATCAAGGTTAACATATATCCGTGATGCTTCTTCGTTCTTGGTAACTATCCTACAGTCTCGATTATTACCTTCCTGTAGGATTTTCCTCGCACTTGAATCGGGTGTGAGGGAGCTATCTAAATGTACTCGTCAGGCTTTCCAGTCATCTGACAAATGAGAATTGCCCGGTAAAACTGATTCATGTCCTTATGCATGCCAGGCTAGAATAAGTGTTTCATCTTCCTTATTCCCGTATGTTGTCTCGTGCGCTACAGCGATCACCTGTCTTCTCAACGGTGCGAAAATCAGTACCTGACGGTATATCCCCCATTCGGCTTTTCCAGGGATATCGGTGGGTCTGTGCTTCCTCATAAGCAACCATCTTTAAGATAGTAACAGGTGGGAGACTGCTGTGCCTCCGTCTCATCCACCACATGGTACAATAACTCCATCTGTTGCAGTCCTATCAGCCTTTTCCTACTCACTTGTCCTAGTTCTAATGCTGAGTTTTTTATTCCTTTCAAATATATTTCTTCTTTGTCTTCTTATCCACTTGTCTGTAGTTCCACTTCTTTTGGGCTCTCTCGGGAGTTCTCCTCTTGTGTACCAACAGGGAAATCTTCTTCTTACGAAAATAAATCCTCCAAGTTCATCGCTCCTTCGGTTTCTCTTTCTTCTTTTTCAGCCAGTATCTTCGTCATATTTCTAGTTGTCACACAACTAGGAAACAAATACGGGTTCTTTTGTAGGACTATACTTCAATGGTTTCTCCGTTACAATGGGACAAGGCCCAAACGGCACTCCACCAACCTCATCACCTAGCACGACTACTACTCCTTCAACGGCCAAGAAATCCTCTACCGCAAAATAAAAATGACGTGTCACCAACTCGCAGGACAGTTTCAAACGGCAAATATGGGTAACCTTCTCACCTCCTATTCCCTTCAAAATTACTGAGTCTCCTTTGAGAGACTGTTTCACCAACGGATGTACACCTCGTGTCACTAAACTATTGTGGCTAACAAACCTTCATAGATATAGGGTTTAAAGTCATCCACGCTGTTTGGGGTTGTCCTCTTCATTGTGTAAACGTTAGCCGGTTTATTTTCTTTTTTGTCCTTTCTACGTATTTGCATTCTGTGAAATTGAATTATCCTTAACCACTTCGGCGACTGCTTTTTGTTGGTTCGACCAAAATTCCTTACTGATATGGCCTCTCTTGGCACACTTATAACAGACAAGAATAACCTTCTGCACGTCTTTCACGCTACCTGAAGGAGGACGATTTGACGATTATTGCTGTGGTACTATCGCATTCTGCTTTGGAAAAGTCCCAGTGGTACTTCCACTGTAACTATTGAACTTGTTCACATAATTATCATGAACTGGTTTCCATGGTTTGGCAAATACTTTAACACTTGGTCGAAACGATGGTTAAAACTTCATACCCGAGTAGGGTTCACGACTGATAATATTATAATCTTAACTAAGTGAAGCGGCTTTCAAGTTTCTTCACCTCTCTCTCTCTCAAGTACGTTCGAATATGTTCTGGAATTCTTTGTAAAAATTGTTTGACCACTATCAACTCTTCCAAATCAGCCATCTTTCTCATGTCAGTAGCCTCTATCTATCTCTTTAGATATCGTTGTACCTGATAAGCATAATCCGGAAAAGTTCTTTTCTCTTCCTCCCGCAAACTTCGGAAATTTTCCATATAATATTCAGGGGTCATCTGATACACTTACAGCACGCTCCTCTTTACTACTTGATACTCCTTCCTCTGGTCCTGAGACAAGAAAAGATAAGCACTGCGTCCTTTCCCAATGAGGACACTGCAATAACACAGACCA
The DNA here is from genome assembly GCF_036898095.1 of Palaemon carinicauda. NCBI lineage: Eukaryota > Metazoa > Arthropoda > Malacostraca > Decapoda > Palaemonidae > Palaemon > Palaemon carinicauda. The sequence goes on from NC_090730.1 coordinate 95,192,008, forward strand.
TTTATCTTGTGGCCATTCATTGGTCGATGCGACTGTTTCAAAATGATCGAAGAATTCATCTGGCAATTTTTCTGTGAATTTTAGTATCAACTTCTGGGCGCTCATCACATTAAACACGGTATCGTGCAAAGCAGGGGTCATCTCTGTGTCAGTTGCCGACTTTACACAAGCATTCAACAGATCCAACTCTCTCATATGTCGTGCCATTTCTCTTGCCTCTTCCTACTATTTTTCTTCTCGATCTCTCTCTCTTTCTTCTCATTCTCTCTCTCTTGCTTCTCATTTTGCTTCTTCTCTCTCTCTTCCTTCCCGCCTTGCAATATCTCTTGCTTCCATTTCCCTCACAAGATTTGCGATTTCTCTGGCTTCTTTTCTCTCTTCTGCCATCAGTTTCAACTTAATCTAATTCTCTTACACTCCAATTCGTCAAATCTCAGCCTCTATATTCCTGTCTGCTTTCATTCTTTCGGTTCCTAAGTCAGCTGATCCTTGCTTCGCTACCAATTCTGCTTCAGGATTCTCCAACAGTTCACGAGCTGCTACACTATCTTCTTCCGACTACTTTCTCGAGTTTATCAATGCTTCTAAGGCTAGACACTTGATTTAGGCTTTAATCTTTCCACCCGTCGAATGGCCAACACATGCCATTAAAATAGAGAGCTACTGAGCTTTATTTGCATTAGCTTCTGACAATTCCTGAACAATTGGGTTTTTCAAAAACTCTGGAATATTAAATTGTGCTATATTGTACTTTACAAAACTTACACCTCTCCAAAGAAAATATATCCTTACAATAAACAGAATCCTATCAACACTAAACTCTTCAAACTTTTAATGAAAACACGGCCCTGTTATCAACAATATTCAAAACAGACTCGCTCAATTCCAAGGGTCTGAGCACCAAAAATATTCATCATGGTTGGCAAATTACATAAACCCCAGAACTCTAAACTCAACTGATTATATTACATATGTCTGTTATACTCTGAATATACCCAAGCTCTAAGAATACCATGCAACTCTCAGACGGGAAACTATAAAAACACTGAATATCCAAAGGTCTCTTACGTACACGCAAAACAAAACTGGGTTTTTCTTTAACAAGAACTATTCAAAACAAGTGTGAGGTCTCTGTCATTATTGCAATCAGTCAGGTCTCATTTTCAGCGACACTCCTAACTACTGTACAGCACGTATTTCACACACGCTCTTACGCTGTAACGGTATTTTTTTTTATCGCTCATATTTGCATTGATACCAACCTGCTAAAGCCTACCTGTTTATGAAGGATTTTGTTTGAATTTGTGGGATGTTTTTGTTCGGAAAGGCTTGTATATAAACCCATGATCCGTTGAAATAAAGTTGGTTGCATTCACCTCGCCTTTCAGTTATCATCTAATGGCATTCTCGTATACTACCATTCATCAGGTTTTGCCTCTTAACTCCACATTCTACAAAACAATCTTATAAGTATTCTGGGGGTCACTTCATTTTATTATTATTGTTATTACTTGCTAAGCTACAATCTTTGTCGGAAAAACAGGATGCTATAAGCCTAAGGACTCCAACAGGGAAAATAGCCCAGTGAGGAAACAAATTAGAAAAAATTACAAGAGAAGTTTAAGAACAATAAGAATATTAAAATAAATCCTTCATAAATAAACTATAACAATTTGAAAATAACCAAAAGGTAAAAACTTCAAAATAACAATAAGAAGAGAAACAAGATAGAATAGTGTGCCCGAGTGTACCCTCAAGCAAGAGATCTTTAACCCAAGACAGTGTAAGACCATAGTACAGAAGCTATGGCGCAGCCCAAGATAAAGAGAACAATGGTTTGATTTTGGAAGGTCCTCCTAGAAGAGCTAGCTAAAGAGTCTCTTCTACCCTTAACAACAGGAAAATAGCCACTGAACAATTACAATGCAGTAGCTAACCTCTTGAGAGAAGAAGAATTGTTTTGGTAATTTCAGTGTTGCCAAGTGTATGAGGAGACAATGTGTCAGCAGAGATGAAATGATCGTAACAAGAGAGAGGGATCTAATGCAATACTGTCTGGCCAGTCAAAGGACCCAGTAACTCTCTAGTGGTAGTATCTCATCTGGTGGCTGGTGCCTTAGCCAAACTACTACCTAGAGCCAGTATCCTCTCAGTAGTTATTTTATCGTAACAAGGGACTTTCTATCACCTGAGGTTTTTAGAAAATAGCTTCGAGTTCAAACACACTGAATTCATTCATGGGCACATCAAGGTATACATCAGGTTCAAGTATACCATTCAGATTATTCCTTTCATATCTCCTATTCATTTTCTCATTAAAGTGTTCCATCCATTGTTGTCTTTCTGAATCTCCTATTGTTAAAATAAATCCATCTCTCTTTTTGATGGGTATATATGCTTCTTCTTTGGCCCAGTAGATATTTCATTAATAAGTCTATGAACGATTCTTACACCATGGCCATTTTCTAAATTCATAGCTTTAGCAGCCTCGTTTGCTTTCCTGTCTAAATATTCTCTCCAGTCATTCCTGACTTTTCTTTTGACTTCTCTATCAAGACTGGAATAATAAGCATGTTCTACCTTGAAATTTTCATTACTTCCTCAGAAACATTCTGCAATCAAATTCTGATTTCGTCTCCTATTTTAATATCCCATGTATTATTTGATATCCATGGATTTCTTGCAACTGCCTGTCTCAATATTTTGCTATCAACTGACAGATATATGTTCTTAATATCACACCACTGTTCAATAATTGTGTGCTCCTCGTCTCTTAAAGTCTCCTAGACAGCAAATCGATTCCCTACATTCAATTCCAAATGTTTCTCTGTGCTCATCTTATAGAAGCTTAGTTGTATCAAACCTAGGTATTCTGTCTACACTTCTATTCAGTGATTTCAGTTTTAATTTTAGTGTGACAATGAAGAACTAGGGATCCCTACCAGTATTGGCACTTATATAACCACTCACATTTCTCAGAATCCTCTTTCTCTATTTATTAATAACTACGTGATCTATTTGATTTTTGTAATTGCTACCTGGTGATATTCATGTATGTTTGTGGATGTCCTTGTGCTAGAGAAAAGTATCTCCAATAAAAAGATTGTTTGCTGTACAGAATCTTATAGAATATGCCCCCTTTTCATTTGCAACTTCGCAAAGACCTTCAACACCTATCGCATTCTCTGTACCTAGATTATTCCTCCTAACTTTAGCAATGAAATCACCAATCACAATTTATATCTATCTCGGGGATCTCATGTATTACACTCTGTAGTTCTTCATATTATTCGTCTTTCCTTTTGTCATAAGAATCACATGTTGGTGAATAGTAAACTATAATATTCATATTGCACTGCTTTCATTAAAATTTTACAAGTAACAATCTACTATTTACAGCTCTCCAATCTGTTAATGCTTTTCTGCTCCTGGTCTCTGTTCTTCTTGACTATATATATATATATATATATATATATATATATATATATATATATATACATATATATATATATATATATATATATATATATATATATATATATATATATATATATATATATATATATATATATATATATATATATATATATATATATATATATATATATATATATATATATATATATATATATATATATATATATAGTGTGTGTTTACCTACCACCCTGTGAGCAAACGTCAGAGTGCCCCATTCCTTTCTTTGACTCCCAGGGCCTCATTCACGTTGAATGGGTTCCTCAGGGTCAAACCGTCAATAAGGAATATTACCTTACTGTTCTGAAAAGGTTCAGGGAGGAAATGATGAAGAAGAGGCAACAGCAGTGGAGGAGTGGTCAGCGGTGGTTCCACCAGGACAATGCCCCATGCCACAAGTCAACGCTGGTGACCACCTGGATGACCGACTGGTGAATGAAAGTGGTACAACACCCACCCTAGAGCCCTGACCTAGCCCCATGCAACTTCTTCCTGTTCCCACGCATGAAAGACAGCCTCAGGGGAATCAGAATCCAGTCAACAGAGGAGCTGAAAGTGGCACCGGAAAGTTACCTGAATTGACTACTGAAGAAGGACTTTGAGGAGGTCTTCCAGGATTGGGAGAAGCACATGCAGAAGTGTGTAGATGCGAGAGGCCATTGTTTTGAAGGAGACAAAGTTTCGTAAGCTTATGAAAATAAATATTGTCTCTCTTGGCATTTTATCATTACTTATTGAACATACCTCGTATATATATACAGTATATATATATATATATATATATATATATATATATATATATATATATATATTGCCTAGATCTAAGGTTTCCTTTCCAATCCGTTTATAACATGTTTCATTTAGAGCAAAGGTATCCAAACTATAGTTCATAAATTCATTCCCCACTCTCTGTAGCTTCCTATTCAGAGTCATGGCTCTAATATTGCAATTACCAATTTTACATTTTTCTGTACCATTTATAAATGCGGAGATTCATAGCTCCCTTTACGGTCGGGACTGGGAACCATTTTGTCATCTCTTTCCATTGACTAACTATATACAGTATATATATATATATATATATATATATATATATATATGTGTGTGTGTGTGTGTGTGTGTGTGTGTAATATAATGCATATATATATATATATATATATATATATATATATATATATATGTATATATATATATATATATATATATATATACATATATATATATATATATATATATATATATATATATATATATATAATTCTTATATATATATATATATATATATATATATATATATATATGTATATACATATATGTATATACATATATGTATATATATATATATATATATATATATATATATATATATATATATATACTTATTTATTTATTTTTCAACTGTAATAGTTGCCAGCCATTCTGTATGTTTTATTTTTTTATTTGCACTTTTATATATATATATATATATATATATATATATATATATATATATATATATATATTTATATATATATATATATATATATATATATATATATATATATATATGTATGTATATATATATATAGATATATATATATATATATATATATATATATATATATATATATATATAGATAGATAGATAGAACTACACAGTTGGTGTACCTTGGGGAATACTAAAAGAAAAATAAGAAAACGATGTATGATGATTGTGCAATGCTATTTTTTTAATTTTGCAGTACAATGCCACATAATCCTTTTAAAGTTAAATACATATACATATATCTATATATACAGTAGATATATATATATATATATATATATATATATATATATATATATATATATATATTTATATATATATATATATATCTATATATTTATATATATATATATACATATATATATATATATATATATATATATATATATATATATACATTATATATATATATATATATATATATATATATATATATATATATATATACAGTATATATATATATATATATATATATATATATATATATATATATATATATATATATACAGTATATATATATATATATATATATATATATATATATATATATATATATGTATGTCCCATGTTGACGGATAATGAGACATTGGAACATGGGTTTTATCACTTTATTACTAAAGGTTCATGAGTACACCGTACACAACTACACTCTCTCAGGTGAGAGCCTTGTCTACTTGAACGCCCAAAGTCAACTAACTACCCCTCACCATCAAAATGTAATCTTGCCACAACAACATGCTGAGTTATAGGTTTTGTGGAATTCTCATGATTATAGAGTTTACTTACCTTGACATACAACACATATCTACATACAAGAATTGGGATATTACTTCCCCCCCTCCACCCCCCCCCCTCCACCCCCCCCACCCCCCACCCCATCCCGCTACCAAAGTTCCTCAGTCCGGGAGGAGGTGCGCACTTGCCCCCACTAGTCTATGATAGAGAAATCACCCAAAAATAATAACACATCTTCCACAAAAAAAAAATAAAAAATGAAATATTGCATGTAAAAATGCATACAATAAAATATAAATAATTCCATTCACGTCTTCTTAAGACCTCTGTAACTAAAATACAGAATACCCAAAGTGAAAAAAAATCATATCAACATCAGTATTACACAACTTCATCAATAACCTCCCTCTGGTTGCGGGCAATACGGGCTTTTTGGGAGCAAGAGGGGTAGGAATAGATATTCCTTCATCCTTCAATTTTAATTGTCCGGGTGCATGGCACAATTTCGCAACACAACTCACCACCACGGTCTCGCAATCTATTTAAATCACTACAACACTTGCCCTTGCAACTATCAACCGGTGGCCACTAGCCGTTTTCCCGAGAAAATCATTCATCTTCCCGCCCTTCTCTTATAACATTAAGTATAAGTTATTTACATGTACAAATTCTCTAACACTGCCTATCCTCGAAGCTGAAATTTAATCCCACAGCCACTAGCCATTCGGGAACCGCCCCGGCCCCAGCAACCAAGAATCATATAAGTACATGAATAATACAGCCTCCGCCTGACGGATCTCACCTGACCTAGTTAACCTCTGATTGTTTTTAGGTTCATTCAGCAACGTTATACGTATTTCCACACTCAGCAAAATTACCACAACATTTTACATGTGCATTAAGCATCAACATAAAAACACATTGTTATCATCAAGTTTATTTAAGACACGTCAAAAGAAAAAATGGGGTATATTCAAACAACAACAACAACAA